>NC_088364.1:43710696-43765696 GCF_034508935.2 Berghia stephanieae | reverse complement strand
TAGTTGACAAGACATGCCTTGTTATCTTCTCGTTTACAAGACATGCCTTGATATCTTCTAGTTGACAAGTCATGCCTTGATATCTTCTAGCTGACAAGACATGCCTTGATATCTTCTAGCTGACAAGACATGCCTTGATATCGTCTAGCTGACAAGACATGCCTTGATATCTTCTCGTTTACAAGTCATGCCTTGATATCTTCTAGCTGACAAGACATGCCTTGATATCTTCTAGCTGACAAGACATGCCTTGATATCTTCTAGCTGACAAGCATGCCTTGATATCTTCTCGTTTACAAGTCGTGCCTTGATATCTTCTAGTTGACAAGTCATGCCTTGATATCTTCTAGTTGACAAGTCATACATTGATATCTTCTAGCTGACAAGACATGCCTTGATATCTTCTAGCTGACAAGACATGCCTTGATATCTTTTAGTTGACAAGTCATGCCTTGATATCTTCTAGCTGACAAGACATGCCTTGATATCTTCTAGCTGACAAGACATGCCTTGATATCTTTTAGTTGACAAGACATGCCTTGATATCTTTTAGTTGACAAGTCATGCCTTGATATCTTCTAGTTGACAAGACATGCCTTGATATCTTCTCGTTGACAAGACATGTCTTGATATCTTCTAGCTGACAAGACATGCCTTGATATTTTCAGCTTGACAAGTCGTCTTGATATCTTCTAGCGACAAAGCATGCTTGAACACTTCTAGTTGACAAGACATGTCTTGAATCCTTCTAGGCTGACAAACATGCCTGTATACTTTTAGGTTGACAAGTCATGCCTTGAACATTCTTCGTATGACAAGACATCCCTTGAAACTTCTAGTTGACAAGTAACTGATACTTCAGCTGACAAGACATGCCTTGATATCTTCTAGCTGACAAGACATGCCTTGATATCTTCTAGCTGACAAGACATGCCTCAATATCTTCTAGCCGACGAGATATGCAACACCTTCTAGGTGACAAGACGTGCCACGAGATCTTCTAGCCTACAAGATGTGATTGAGGTCTTCCAGCGAACAATACATGCCTTGAGATCTTCTAGCCGACACGTGTGCCTCCGACGTACTTTTAGGTGACAAGCCGTGCCTTGAGATCGTCATGCCTACAAGACACAAGATGTGCTCTTCTACCCGACAAGACTTGCCTCGAGATCTTCTAGCCGACAATACGTGCCAAATACTTTTCTGCCGTTTGACTGGGTTTAAAGTGATGTATTCTTGTTAATATATATATATATATATATATATATATTATTTAAAATATTTACCACAATGTTTGAGACAGTCTACATTAATGTTTCAGGCTTAATTTGCCATCGTCAGGACTGAGTTGTTTTGTTGACTGTTGTTGTTGTAACAACAACTCAGTCCTGACGATGGCAAATTAAGCCTGAACATATGTAGACGTGCCAAAACTTTGTGGTATATTTTAACAATAATTCTCCATATGCATGTCGAGCACTTTTCGTACCATATTTTATCAAACACGATTCAATTCTATATATATATATATATATATATATATATATATATATATATATATATATATATATATATATATATATATATATATATTATTTTTATTTTATTTTTTTTTATTTATTTATTTTTTTAATCTTTTTTTTTTATTTAAAAATAATTTTATACGAGAGCAGAGTGAGAATAACGACATGGAGAAAACACACTTTGAATAGAATATTTCAAATAAATGATTTCCATCTAAGGTATTTTTCATTAATTATGATTCATAGTATATACAATTAGAATTATGATTGCATTATGATATCAAATATTTTCAAATTTAACATTAGATTATGATTGCATAGATATCATTTATCAAAGTTATATAAATAACATTCATTGCTAATTTGATAACATTGAGTATTGAATGTCGAATACACAAATAAGTGTCGTTGTCAAAATTCGTAATACCATTATTTCCATTTACATTCATTTGACATATCTAACTTAACACATTCGAGAGTCGATTAATTAGAATAAAAAATTCAAATAATATCCAATGTCATGTTACATTATTCATCGAAAAAAAATTTATGTTGGTAAGTTCTTTATCAAGTAATATGACTATAATCGTTATGATGATGATGATGATGATGAAGATGATGATGATGATGATAATGATAATGATGATGATGATATTATTAACCAGGACGACGATGGTGCTGATGACCACGATGGTGGTGGTGGTGATGATGATAACGATAATGATGATCATTATGATGATGATGACGACGACAATGACGACGACGACGACAATGATGATGATATTGATGGTGGTGATGATGATGATGATGATGATGATGATGATGATGATGATGATAATGTTGATGATGCCAATGACCATTTTAAAGAGAGTTTTTCATCAAAATTTAAATCAAAGCGCTATAATATGCTCTTTTTAAAAATATTCACGTATGGATTACATTTCTTTGTCCAAGCAAATGATCTATATTTTTGCTTATGAAAATAATCTATACTAAAATAGTATGGCTAAACTAAGTATTGTATAGTAATGTGTTGATAACAATAATATTATGAAAGGTGCCAGACAAAGCAGTCGACTGATTCTTTGGGATGTTTATTTTCTTGTATTTTTCTTTTTTGCTTTGTCTGGCAACACCTTTCATACACACTTGTTCATGTCTTTATCTTACACCGGTGCCTGCTCCTTAATTTCTTAATTTGATATTTTCAAAATACCCAAATATTTAAATGTTGACACTTCCTCGTCTGGGTTTTGTGTGTTTCTGTTCTCTATCAAGACTGATGGGGCTGGGTTCAGATCGATGTTATACAGCCCTTTGCGATTCAAAGTCGCGAAAGTGAAACAACAAACTGTTGCTTTAATTAAAGAGCGTCACACATGGTAAAGAAATAATGCTTAATGTTACAATGTTATGAATATTTTAAAAGGGGTTTAACTTGCAACATGTTTAGGCCACAAACACTGGTTGAAAAAGGAAGAAAATGAGAGAGTCAAAAAGTTCTAGATTTACAATTATATGCACACAAGAAAAGTAAAACAATGGGGATTGGGTCAAATAAGGAACAGAAGTAGATTCAAATAGTATACTATCAGTGTTCTTAGTTCAATGTCACCTAAAGGTTTCATCCAGACACCAGAACAGGATGCCACCAATAGGAACACACTCAATAAATGGTTACAATATATGTTCAAAGCAAAAATATAACGATCAGTACATAACAGAGATGATTTTTAAGGGTAAAATATCATCTCTTAAAAATAATTATTAGCAGTTAACTGTTTCTCTCTCAGCCAAGGACTATGGCAAGGGCCGAAACAAAACCAAGTAATCTCACTACAATGCTAAGACAGGGAGCAATGTTATTATATAAACGAGCTTTTGAAAGGAAATCGCTTATTATGTTTTCTTTTAAAATATATTTTCTCGTCATCAACATTGGGCAATTTATATTTACATAAACAATGACATACAATACGAATATGTAAAGATTCTAAACCATACAAAAGCTGTTTTTTAATACAATAATGTATTTTATATGAACAAAATTATTTCTAAAAAATAATATTGAAATTCTGTCTCCTTTTGCATGGCATTCATATCAGAAATCCATTTAAAAAACCCAACTTAAAATACCAGCAGGACTCACCTATCATGCTCAACTGAACAAATTTTGCACCGATATTCTTGCCCACTAAAATTAAGAGCGAAATAAATACCCCGGGCATATTGCCAGCACTGACACAGAGATAAACATAGAATGTGTTTAAATAATAATATAATATAATCTATTTCCCGCGTCACATTCCCATAATATTATGTAGAAATATAACCCACCTCCTCAATCTGGTAGTAAGCAAATGAACTTAACCCAATTTTAACAACTTGGACTTAAATATTAATTTTCAAGTTTTGCTTCGTCCCCGTTTAACCAGTTAACCGCCGCTCCCTGGAAAGACGTATTTAAAAATTTGGCCAGAAAACTCGTCCTTCAAATAACGGATTTAAATGACCCTCATCTTGGCAAAAACTCTCAAAACTGATAATCACAAGTGATTAAAGACAGACCCATAAATTTGTGAATAACGACAGACATACACACAAACGACAGTGGATTTTGCATGATAGTGAATTAGGCTTGAGAAAATGAAAACAGTCGAGTTTGCCTGATTGTACATTCTTACATATTGCAGTGGTAGTGTATTTGTATTTTTTTCGGGACAGTAGTTCATAAGTGACCCACCGTCTCAAAACGGTATTATGTCGGGGTAGGATAGTTGCTGGAATTTGAATTTATAGCCACAATTATGACACTTGGGGTTAATTTCTATTCGCTTTGGTGGAGAATGAATAGAATTTCTTATATTGGAAAAATTGAAAGATCAAATTTCTTATCATTCTCATTCTAAATCTAATTTTCGGGGTCCCATTCATTCCAACATAATACCGTTTTGAGATGATGGAACACATTTAGCGAAAAGATCTGTGCTTGAGGATAATAGTGTAATTGGCGTAGCCGGAAATAGTGTTTTTGGCGTGAAGGTCTGTACTATAATCCCTACAGATAGTGCTTTCCGCGTTGCAAAAATGACTACAACAGTATTTGTCCATGTTGCATAGAGTGATTTTGGCGTATTACACCGGTCCGTATTCTAGTAAAGCGTTGAATACGTCTTCCCGTTTCCCGGTTTAACCAAAATAAATATGAGGGACCCCTCCCCCCTCCTAATTATATATATATGTTTTTCCTCAACGAGTTTCATTAAAAATAATTTCAAACATTATATCAATAAACTATCCCTATTGATCTCATTAAGTCATATAACCTTCATCATGATTCATATTTTGTACTCTTAATTCAATATCTTGCCATATAAATCAAACTGACATACTACTATTTTGAGGCTGAATTTCACATTTGTCGAAGATTGGACTCAAGAAACGCATCCGTGTTCAATAAACTGCTTCATTAAGATCAGATTTGATAAAGGTTGGTCCATTCCAATATGATGGCCTGCTCTATGGACTATCACGCGACAAAATTGACCCACTGAGGAATAATATCCTAGCACTTTATTTCCATATACCCAAGGCAGTCGTAAAGCGTCCTCGTAATCTTTCCGTCCTGTCCAATTCATATTCATCAATCCAGCTTCTATAGTGAGCGTGTTTGTGATGACATCAAAATCTCCATTATATATCATTACTTTATAATTATCCATCAACAATGCTAGTCTTTCCTTTGACGATGTCCGAATATCATTCGTCATGTTTGAAAAATAGTCAACGTTGAAGGCCGTAAACTGAGTATTAACTCCGACGTGAAGAGCACTGCGAATTTTCCATGACGTCATGAACTCATTCAAGGCAGCTTGGTCATAAGTTTCACCAGCAGCGTAATTTTCATGAGAGTTTGCCCGGGGTAAAGTATTAGGGAATACAGTCATGGAAATACGATTCAAGGAATCATTCTCAAGAGCTTCAGATTTAAATAATCTAAAATCCTCCCTAATTATCCTCTTGCTTTCTAGCAGTGTTTTATGGCCTATTATTCCAAGACAAAAATAAAAATCGTGGATAACTTCAAAGTTTGTCTCTGGGTCGAAAAGTGGACCCCCGAGATAAATTCCCTTCAGGTTTATTGTAGATGTTCCATTTCTTATTGCTTCGTGAATGTATGATCCTAACACGGGGATGTATTTACCTGCATACGACTGTCCTCCGATGTATACTTCATTGTCCGTTTTGTATTGAGGGAAAAGCTCAAGGAATTGGTTCATAAATTCAAGCAAATCTCGCCCGTATTCGTCTTGGCTGAATCGGTAACCGCGTGTTCCGCTTTCAGAGTAGCTGTATCCGATTCCTGTAGGATTATCGATATAAACCACTGAAAACGGACCGACAAACGTATCCTTCCTTTGAGTATATTGGGAATTCCTGCCTTCAATCTTTAGTGGCCCGCTTTGGTAAAGGAGTCCTTGAATTGAAGATACGCCTGGTCCGCCATTCAGCCAAACGAGTAGTGGAGCAGATGCGTTGGTTGGTGAAGGGAAGTACCAGAAAAACATATGGTTGCGCAGTTGTTGATCAACGGTGATGAAGCCTGAGTGGCTTGGAGGAACGAAATCCTCGAGGCAGGAAGTCTTTACTTTACTCAGATTTATTGCTTGCCTGGTTTGATTTGAAAGAATGTATGGCGTCAACAAAAGAGGTTCGCTGGCGGGAGCAGGGCATTGTTGGTCTTTGTTTAGGTTTAGCAAGGTCGACAAGAAATGAAGGAAGATGGATATTAATTGCTGTGTAAGAGAGGACGTGGGAATGGGCGGGGAGAAAAAGAGAGGTGTGAAAAAATTGATTGTTTTACATTACATAATTTAAATGGTCTACGCAGATTTATACTGTTAAAAATTAAAAAACATTTTAAAAAACCAACAACAAAATATACAAACAGCAGAACAAATGGCATGCGAATACTGATAATAATAGAGACGATGCATTACTTTATGTTTTGTTTTAAAAATCAAATTTAAAAAATAATATTTAAAAAAATGAAATAAGCAAATTAAAAAAGAGAAGCAGCGACATCAAAAACAGAATAAACTAACACACATACAAAAGAAAAGAACAACAAATAACAAACACAAAAAAGATACCATCACCCAGCCAAATGCCAGCAAAACAAATGAATGGTATGTGAACACCAATAATAATGGTAAGAGCAATGTGGGTTTTTTTTTTAATGACCTCAAAATATAAAACAACAGAGCAAATGGCATGCGAATACTGATAATATTAGAGACGAAGCATTTCTTTATATTTTGTTTTAAAAATCAAATTAAAAAAATAATATACAAGAAAAAAATGAAATAAGCAAATTTAAAAAAAAAAAACAAACAAAATAAACAAACAGAATAAACAAACACAAATACAAAAGAAAAAAAAAACAATAAACAAAAATAAAGACACCATCACCCAGCCAAATGACAGCAAAACAAATGGTATACGAACACCGATAATAATGGTAAGAGCAATGTGGGTGTTTTTTAAATGACCTCCTTGAGGTTGGATTATATAGGTTACAAGTCTAAATGTTGAAATGTTTTGTCATAGGTATTTTTGCCTTATGCCAATGTTTAATCATATCATTCTTAATCTTTTTTTCTTTTTATTTCGTGGTTTTAAATTCGAAGTGCTTATTCGCTACTGTCGCTAGTGCGAATAGTGATTTCACGGCATAATCACTAATTGCAGTAGTAGAAGCGCTCTCCCATCTCTGAAAATTAGTCTTTGTTCCCTCACTGAACACTTTATTTTCTGTTCATAATGGAGTATTGCATGGCTTGAAGTTGAATGAGAGTGTGTTAGTTTGAGAAGGAAAGAAACGGAGGGATGATTGAAACATTTTGTGTGACTTAGAATTGAGATTTTGAACGTTTTAACTTTTCCTTCAAGTCTGAAACTTGACACGATCGTGTTTTGTTTTGTTTTTGTTACCCCAATCCAATCTATCAGCTTATCTGTGAGATTACTTTAATGGCAACAGTTCCGTCCCCATTTACTGTATTATTTTCTGTTAGTTAAATATATTTTTGTTAAGTTCTAGAATTCTCTCGTTGCTCATGACTCATAACTCAGTGCTCCCGCAAATAATAGAAGTTACCATCAATAAACTACCTCTACTACTACAGCCACCACCACATCATCATTACTACTACTACTACTACTACTACTACTACTACTACTACTACTACTACTACTACTACTACTACTACTACCACAGCAACCTCCACATCGTATCAATACAAAAGCAACCACCACCACCTTTACATCATCATCCCCCTCCTTGTCATCGTCGCTACCACCGCCACTACTACAACCACAGCCATCATCATCATTACTACCACTACCACAGCTACCACATCGTTATCAAAACTACAGCAACTGCCACCACCATTACATCATCACTACCAATACTAAATCATCAACACCACGACTACAATCAC
Source organism: Berghia stephanieae (assembly GCF_034508935.2). NCBI lineage: Eukaryota > Metazoa > Mollusca > Gastropoda > Nudibranchia > Aeolidiidae > Berghia > Berghia stephanieae. Next base: position 43,757,670 of record NC_088364.1, on the reverse strand, counting down.
AACCACCACATCAACACCACCATCACTACACAACAACAGACACATCGTCATCGTAAACGAAACGCATAATAATAATAATAATAATAATAATAATAATAATAATAATAATAATAATAATAATAATAATAATAATAATAATAATAATAATAATGATGATTATAATAATGTAGTTTATTTATATTTTGGGCCAATCCTCTACACAATAAAGCTCTAGGGTCGTAGGCTACTAGGTACACTGCAATACAGAGCGAATGATTGAATTGAATGATATCTATTTGCAGTACTACTGCGAATAACGAAAACGAACGCTATTTACTATTCGCAGTACTACAACGAATAGAGGAAATCATTATTTGCAGTACTACCGCGAATAGAGGAAATCACTACTGGCAGTACTACTGCGAAAGGAGATGGCTTTTCCTTTTAGATTTGGTTACAAGTAAAACACACGCGCGCGCGCGCGCACACACACACACACACACACACACACACACACACACTAGTGGAAAACCAGCAATATTCGCGGAGAAATAAAGGCTATTACGAGCAAGAACTCGTCTATTTTACTTATTGTGGAAATTAACGTAAGTAGATCGAGATGAAACTTTTGAACCATCAACGATCAAAATCGGTTCAGTCCTAATAAGGTCTATAAGTGGGCCTAAAGAAATTTGACAACAAACTGGCCAGATACGTCAAATGACCGATCATAATGCCCTAGCAAACATAGACATCGTTTCTTCGTGCTCTCACGAGTGTTCTGACAAATTTTTAAAATACGTGTCTTTCCAGAGTACGGTAGATAACTGGTTAAATTCTTAACTGTGACGTCGTGGTATCTAATGAGCGTCAAGCTTTAGTCTATTCACAAATGCGCATCATTTTCAAATTGAGTGAAGAATAATAATATTCTAGGTGTTGTCATAAAGCCAATTTAAAAATGATATCAGAACGCCTATGATATGATCAGTTTAACAGCGAGATCGAATTCATCTCATCATAATTTATTTTCCCTTTAGAAATTTTTAAAAAAATGCTTCTGATGAACAATGCCGTAATTGTTTAGGAAGTTTGATCCAGAGGGTTAGGGCGTTTCTAGGAAAAGAACCAACTCCACATTACTCGTAAGAGCCCTTTCCCTAAGTAACAAGCAATTTCCCATCGGATGACGAACGAAGGTGGGTTGGTGTAAATGTTTGCAGTTTGTCGTAAATATAAGTTGGTTGACATGTGTTGAGACATTTGAAACACAATTCCAGAACTTTTTATATTCGCTCCTTAACAGGAAGCCAATGAAGCTCTTTTAGCAGATGTGACATATGATGTTTCTTGCTGCGCTTAAGAACTAATTTTGTAGCACTGTTTTTTTATTCTTCTCAGCCTGAATATTCTCTCGCTGGTGACGTTAAAAAAGAAAGGGTTACAATAGTCAAGTTTTGAAAGAACCAATGATTTAATTAAGGTTTTTTTGTCACATCTGTATTTATGTAGTTTCTAATTTTACCAATTAAGTTGGAAATTTAGGCATTGAGAAAGATAATTTATGTGCCGGTCTAATGTCATATTTTCATCCATGAAGATGCCGAGATTTTTAACAGTGGTTGAACTTTGCTCATTCGAGACAATTATGCTACATTTAATATTTTCAATAATTTTGTAAAATTGAGATGGCAAAAAATGACATTTTCAGTCTTTTCATCATTCAACTTTAACTTATTTGTTGTCATCCAATTTTTAAATAATATAAGCACTTTTCGATGGTAACCGACTTAGGTCATTTTGTTCAGGTGTCATACATGTTTGTGTATAGATGGTAATCGATGTTGTATGTTCTTTAAATTTTGGCAAGAGGTTGCGTATATAATGTAAAGAGGATAGGTCCTAATACAGAATCTTGCGGTACCCCATATTTAGAATATAAATAATAAAATAATAAAAAAATAATTTATTTTACTTTCACTCTCAGTATGTAACATGTAAGATAAGAATGAATCCAGTTTAAGGTGTTCCTTTTAATTCAAAAACTATTTTGAAATCGATCAACAAGGGCGTTATGGCCGATCGTGTCGAAGGCAGCTATAAATCAAGAAGGACGGGGACGACAATTCCTGTTGTCTATTTCAAGTAGCAAATCATCTGTTATTATTAAAATTGCAGTTTCGGTACTGTATCGTATGGGTATGCCGAATGGAATGACTCTCATATTATTTGCTTCAATGTGATCTAACGATTGTTTCAAGGCCACTTTTTCTAACATTTGGAGAGAAAATGCAAGTTCGAGTCTGGACGATAATTTTTTCGTTGATATTGAGTTCAGGATTTTTAATAAAGTTTTAACAATGGCCTCTTTGAATATGCTCGGTATCGTACCTTTGAGCAGCGAATGGTTGATTATATCAGTTATATAGGGTAATAAGTCATCCGAACATTCTTTTAATAGCCCTGTGGGAATGGGATCGAGTTCACATGATTTTGATGGACTGATTTGCTGACAGTAGAGAAAATTGATTGAATTCAGTGCACGCAAATCGTTCATCTTCAAAAGCATGACAATTTATTTAAAGCTTCTCTAATGTTAGAATTTTGTTTTCAAAGAAAGAAGCGAACAACTCACACACATCTTTGTCAATTCCAGAATGCATTTTTGACGATTTTGAATTATGTGGTAATTCATCTGTGATAGAAAAACATTCCTTTACATGTCCTTGTATTCTTTAATTTCCGAAGAAAGTGTTGACGTCTTTTCTTCCGGATGGAAGAATAACATTTAAACCAAAAGGATTAATACCATGGTGGTTTGAAATGGCACATATTCTTATAAGGTTTATTAATCACATATCTTACCTTTATTTCAACCATTTTGATTGAATTCGAGAATTAGATGCCGGTTAAAAAAAGTTAAAACAATTTGAATGAATTGTAATATTGATACTCTCAGGAAGCTGCTAAGCCGAATAGGTCTGCACAGGAATAGAAAGAACGAATTCAATAATGATCAAAATGCACAAAAATATAAATCGATTCCGGATTTTCCATTTCAACCCTTCACCCCATTGTATGAGTTAACGGGTCTTCTTCCTACTTTGGACTTATGGCCGAGACGCAAGTTTGCTCTGCCTTACACTGACAAAACACAGTATCAAAAAAATTGGCCCCCCCCCCCCCCCCCCCCTCAATTAAAAATAAAAACAAAACAAAAACAACCCCACATCGATTTACTTCAATTATCGATCGATTTTGATGACTCCAGACCTACGTACATATATTATTTGCAGGTCTAATAACAATAATTTTAGGATTGTTTAAACGTTTGTTAGAGAGTATTTCCATCACAACAATGAAGCCATTACAATTTGGGTTATCAGACCTGCAAACAAGTATAAATCGTACCGAACTTTTCAAAGCATAGTAAAACATAAAGACATTAAAAGGGTTCTTAAGAAGTCTCACATTTAAGATTGTTTGATAAGACGATGGTCATCTTAATCAGCCAATAATTGGAGTGAAATTATTTTCTGTCTAAACTATATACTGATATAAAATCAAAAACAAAAAGAAACGTATTTTGTCAGTGAACGGTACTGCACGGTTTGTGAATAACACGCCTCAGGGTGTGAGCCGCTCGTTCAGTTAGTATTGAGGAATAAATCTACTTCGTTTGCCACATTTAATGTTATCATTGATTATCCGCGAGTATGAAACACTCAATTGATGATGGTGTTTTCTTTGCATTTATCAGGTGCTTAATTTACCTCCCGCCGCCCCTTACCCCCATCCTCAAACACACACTCACACACACACACACACACACACACACATGCCAGAAAAAGGATAGGAGAAGAAAAACAGAAACAAAAGAAACAAACAAACAAACAACCAAACGAATTTGTTTTTGAAAGACAGGTTAATGAGCCAAATTGTGTTTACATCTCGTTTTTTTTTCTAGTTGTTTAAAAACATGTATGAAGTGCAAATTGGCTGGGTTAATTTCGGAGCCTGTCAGAACCAATTTTTTGCTATCCTTTGCTATTTTTTAAAAGTGTGTGTGTGTGTGTGTGTGTGTGTGTTTGTGAGTGTGTGTGTGTGTGTGTGTCGTTATTAATTTTTCATTTTGTACCTTGTGATAAATCAAAGACATCACCGACCATTACAAGAGTATTCCCCTTTTCAATATTTTTTTTTTGGTTAAAAATCCGAGGAAGAGTTCTGGTCCCGAAACATTCATTGACTAGTGCTTTGCTCGGCCCCGAAGCTGTATCATTTCATTTTATCTGGTATAGAAACTATTTTTGAACAGAAACTTTTACATCTCAAGTTCGACCAATATTTGTTCGAACTCACAGTCTTTCAACTCAAAAACGAGTGACCTACCTACCTACCGCAATGTCACCAACAGTCCGGCTGATTGAGTCGTTAAGTGAATTAAGTGGCTTACTGACTAGAGAGGGAATTAGTATAGTATTCGTAAGAGGATTAATCATGGTTTAGGTTTTAAAGCATTAAGGCTACTTTGAAAGTCAGAAGATGTTTGTCCTGATTTTTTTTTCTTTGTAAGCAATGTTTACAAATTTCTCCAACCGGAAATGGCGTTTAAACGGCTTTGATTTTAACACAGATTGGTAGGTAGGCCTAGCGCATTTTTCAGACTTCTTAAATATATTTGACATATAATAAGTCGTCAATTAATTATAAAGAAATGGAAACTCTTGAAGGAAAGATTGATAAGAAATCAGATAGAGCCCGACCACAAGACTAAAACAGCAACAACCTTTATAAGCGCAATATCCACTAAATGTGCCTTATTGTGATTAGAATGTCTAGTCATTGTCAGTATTTGGTGTGAAATGCTCTGTCATACTCTGACAAAAACAATCGGTGGGGGCAGGGGGAGGGTTTACTTTTATTTTATTGACGTAATAAATATTGTGAGAATTCAAGTAATAACAAAAAGTTTTTTAAGGTTTCGTCGTCACCCCAAAAATTCACACTTGAATGGAACGGAACAATATTATAGATGTCCATATTCATTTTTTAAAAAACAAGTTAAAAAAAATTAAAATAGCCTGAAGAGTGGACACTCAAAGAAGCACCTCTTTACAAAGTTCTTTTTCTTACATTAAAAAAATCCCAGTCTCCTATTTGCCTTTCTATCTGTTTGTGTGACTGTGACTCTCGGCAACCGCCTCTGCCACAAATCTGAAGTGAAAAAGTCCTGAGTTTGCTCTCATTTAGCGTTTCCAGAGAAGGTAATGCGTGATAAAGAAAAACAAACCCAACATTATCGTCTTAAGCCTATCTAGGTGAAGCAAATTACTAAAATACAAAATCATTGGCTCTTGATATTTTTCTAGTCAGAGATACTCCGTGGGCTTTAGCTTAAAAGTGTGTTTTGATCAAATCGGCTGGTATGAAATCGATATTCATACTTTTAAAATGCAGAGTTCATCGCCGCCGCATCCTGCTTTCGACTTTGTTCAGTTTTGTTTTTTCTTTTCAAGTCATTTCACTTAATTGCAATCTGCCAATGACGAATCTAGTCATGTGATCGAGAGAAGTAGAGTAGGGTATTTCCACACTGATCTTTGATTCTCAATCGAGAAGTTACATGAATCGTTATCCGACGCAAAAAAAAAAAAAAATGCTTCAAATCTGCTACATAATTTTCAAGATGTTTTAAAAGCCGGAGACAATATTGTCAGAACAACTCTAGTCTGTGTCATCTTCTTTCGTTGAGCTTCCTTTCGGAAGAAAAGTAAGATTTTTTTGTTGTTGTTTCCATCAGTCTCTCCGCCGTATTTTTCTTCTCAAGCTAAGTAAAGTAAAGCTCCCAATCCCCATACAATGGCCAATATTTATTTTGTTAACGATTGATGGAACTTGGTAACACTTGGTAACACTTCTTTATGTTTGCTGCCAGTCCCATGTTGCTGGGATAACTAGGGTTTAATTTCAAAGGCTAATCTTAGTCTGAGCCTTGAAGTTAGACGGCTTTTGTTTGAAATGAATTTTGAAGTATTTTATCAGACGTACTTACAAGGTGCTTAGTCAGTCTACATAATAGCGGCACAGCAGTGTCACTTTTGACTGTTTCTGATCGTCTCTTCTTTTCTTCAGAAGAGAAACAGCTATCTCTTACTACTTGACATACTCCAACTCAAATCATAATCGGAGTCAATTTTCCATCCAGTGTCTACACACAAAGACGTAAGCATTCGACGTTCCGTATAATTTTAATAGTTTTTCTAAGCCATTAAAAATATTAACAGGATAGATTTAGTCTGCATCATTCTTTCTCGTCGTATTTTTTTTTCAAGCGAATCTGTCAATTTCCTATTAATTTGATTCAATAGTCTGATGTCACATCCGCCCAGCAACGAGCAGCTTTGTTCTAAACCAAGAAAATCGGTACTTTTTATTCTTCATGCTGGCTACAAATTTTTCTCATATCATGTGATCAGAATGTAGAAAAGTCAAAACATAATCATATTTATAATGGATACACTCGCCGGAGATATATTTCATAAGGGCGTCCGCCATTGTTCCGATAGTTTAGAACCAGTTACTAAACTACTGCGTCATTCCGAGGGAAGTGACGTCACGACTGTTGAACCCTATTGCCGTCATTTTTTGTTGACAAATTTCTATGTTAGCATTTAATATCATAGGTCGCTGGGAAAACTAGGATTTAAGGTCAAAAGTTTAATTTTAGTCTGACACTTGAAGCCTGTTCGGCTTTCATTTATAAGGACAGAATTTTGAAGGGTTTTTGTTGGGTTTTGTTTTCTTTGTAATATACGAGTAGCTACGCACTTATTAAACACTTATTCTTTATATATCAACTGTCCCTGTTAATTTATCATGCATCAACGAGCCTCTTGGTCTTATTGTTTTTATTTCATTGGATTGAGACAATACGTACATAGACAAAAACACACACGCACAGTCTCTCCCGCACTCTCATGCGCTCGCAGACACACACACACACACACACACACACATACATATATATACTCGGATATATATATATAATATATATATATATATATATATATATATATATATATATATATATATATATATATATATTATAAAAACAAAAACCATGAAATAATAGTGCTCAACTTTTTGATAAAAGGAGCTATATATAAAATATTTCATTGATAAAAGGAGCTATTTATAAAATATTTCATGATACAAGGAGTTATGTATAAACTATTTCATGATAAACGGAGCTATTTATAAAATATTTCATATACGAGTATATAATTTACTTTCTGATGAGAGAAACAATATTGTAGAAGTTGATCATAATCATACTTGAAATATTTTATAAATATCTATAATATATTCATATGTATATATTATATATAATATATATATATATATGTGTGTGTGTGTGTGTATTATACACACACACTCTCTCTCTCTCTCTCTCTCTCTCTCTCTCTCTCTCTCTCTATATATATATATATATATATATATATATATATATGTATGTTATTTATATATATATATATATATATATAATATATATATATATATATATAATATATTATACACACACATCTCTCTCTCTCTCTCTCTCTCTCTCTCTCTCTTTATATATATATATATATATATATATATATATGTATATATAATTTGTGTGTGTGTGTGTGTGTGTGTGTTATACTCACACACTTAGATATCCTAGTGATACCTTTCTTTCGATAGAACAGTAAAGTTTGCTGCCCCAAACGTAAACAATAACAAGTTGCTAGTGATTTCCGTTAGGGACCGGAATAACTTACGCACAATATAGGTCTCCCAATTTTGTAGTTTGAGTTGTAGGCAATACACTTTCAGTATTGAAAATATGTTTACATAAAATCTAACAGTTGCAGAAATAATAATATAAGACTAAATTATTATGAAAATCAGGCTCCGAATAATTCTCGTTTTGTTCATACCAGCGCAATAATTTGCTCTGGTCTAAAAATAGATAGACGTAACTTTTGATAAATTTTACCTTTTGTTCCATAAAATATCCATATCTAGACATTATTTGATGCATGATCGAGTATTTATGAATATGTGTTTCTTTTGCCACCTAACAGCCAAATTTTAAAGGTTATTTTCTTTCTATTATTTACATTGGAACGTGAGCTGTCAAGACAGGAACATGTGGTTTGCCATGTGCTTCTCGACCTTTGTTTACGTTTGGGGCAGCAACTTTACTGTTCTATATCATACATATTCATTTAATTCCCCCTAATGTCACAATTGACGTCACAAAGTTGACCATGACCTCATTGTGACGGCGTAGGAATACATTATCCTAATTCATTCAATAATGCCCACAACGTAGATTTTTTAAAACATATTTTTCTGTGTCTGCGCGAGCACATAAGTGTTTGTGTATACAGAAAATGGGTAGCTAATGCGTTACGGATGATTTAATCTGACTCATAAGCCTTTCACCTCCGAGCCAACAGAACATGATGTCTGGACTGCGTTTAACATCGTTTGTTACAGTGGTCAGTCATCTTCATAATATTAGTTTTCATTGCGTTATCTTCAGAAACTGAGATTCGCATGGCCAAGTCTTTTCATTACAATTGCAGGCTCGGCGATTCCATTTTAAAAATGTCACAACGAAATACACTCGTTAATAAAATATGATAAAAATGCTATAAAGATAAAAGTCTATTTAGTTGTGCGATTTGATGATATGCATTTAGGTAAAATGCTCACAAGCTCTACCCATCAGATGAATCGTACCAAGACACACAAGTATGTGTAACCTTAAAAGTTTATAATTTGATTGATAGAATTTACGGAGAACTAATCAACCCAGCTGGCAGTCTAAAAAACAATTTTTAAAAAGAGTCGAGTTACTAGGTACTCTTAATTCCATTAGATATTTGTCTGTCGATCAAAACAAATCACGTCCTGATTTGTCATCTAAACTTCCAATAGTGTTTAACAAAATGACGTCACGTCCACTTAGCTACCAACCGGTCGGTTCTAAACAAAAATAGAAAGCAATGTAGATACAGCACCGATCGCTCAATTTTTTTTTCTCTTCAAACACATTTCACAGCGGGAGGATGGCACACAGAATAGATTCGAACCGACGTGTCCATATATTTACAACAACAAACAAACAAAAACAAAAACAGCAAAAAAAAACAAAACAAAACAACAACCACAAACAAACAAAAACCAAGAAACCATATTTGCAAATAACTACACGTCGGCTAGAACATAGATAATGATCAGGATGATGTTGTCTCCACGAGAGAGAAAATCAGAACAGAAATGAACTCGCAAAGTTTGAATGTGTTGCCACAAACAAAAAAATATGATAGAGATCCAAAGAAGCTGCCTGAAGCCTGAGATCGATGTAATATTAGCAGAAACAAGAAATTGAAATTGTTTCATTTCCAAGTCATTCCATCTCTTGTCAAATTGTCATTTGTTTCATTTCCAAGTCATTCCATTCCCTGTCAAATTGTCATTTGTTTCATTTCCAAGTCATTCCATTCCCTGTCAAATTGTCATTTGTTTCATTTCCAAGTCATTCCATTCCCTGTCAAATTGTCATTTGTTTCATTTCCAAGTCATTCCATCTCTTGTCAATAATCCCTCAGAGCCATTACCGATGTTTGATAGAGAAGTTTGTCGTAGTCTGGAAAAATAATCACATTAAAACATTTTTTGCCAAAAATTCGTCCAAATGTCGATAGAGTAAAATGAAAATAATTTAATCAAAGCACTCAAACCTGGGACTTCGAGGAAGTTCCAAGTTTGAGAAACAAGCCCCAGGTTTGAGAGCTTTTGATAATAAGAGGGTCATTTTAATCAATCGCTATTTGAAGGACGAGTTCTCTCGACAAGATTTTTTTTTAATGGGTTGGGTTTTTTTTTCAGAGCCGACAAAAATGTTACTGCTGATCTGCTTAAAATCAGATTTGACGTGATATTATGTAATACAGTGAGTACTGACCAGAATGACGTACACTCCCTTGTCCATGGTGTCCGGTTAACCCAGGAAAGAATTTCACTAATCACAAACCAATAGTGTTGTTTTCCCCGCCTGTCTTTTGTGTCCACTAGTTGCAGAATTAAACCAATAAGGCTATAAAAGTTTTACAATATTATTGTAAAACTTTTAGTTAATTCATTTTTTGTAAACACAGAAACGTTGCACACGAGTATATCTAGTCCAACAGTCAGAAAATCAGTGATTCGGTCTTCAATTGGGGTTGATTATCTTATCGTTAATACCCTGCTCTATCTTACACTGGTATACGACGTTTAAAAAAACAAAAACAATTGATAGCATTTGTGACCCTTCGCCTCGAAACGGTATTAAGTCGGATTTTTCAAAGGATTCAGTAGTCATAACGTCACTTCCTTCCTAATGACGCATGGTAACTTAGTAACACTGGCTCTAAACTATCGGAACAATGGCGAACGCCCGTATGAAATATTTCTCCGGCGAGCATAACAGCGTTTCCAGAGGAAAAAACCCCATAAAGTAGATCATGTTTTGACTTTTACACATTCTGATCACATGGCATGCGAAAAGGGAATGAAAAGTTCTAGCCAGCATGAAGAATAAAAAGTAATGATTTTCTTTGTTTAGAACCAAGATGGCCGCCGTTGCCGGGCGCGTGACATCAGACTATTGAATCCAATTTTGATACCAAATTTATAAAATTCTGATTATTCATTGCCCAACTATGACCGTTTGAAGTAGGGGGAGTGTAAAAACCAAGTTTTGAGAAAATCGACTTTTTAGTTATTTGCAGGTTAAATAACAAAAGCAAATTACCAAAAAAAAAAAAAATAAAAAAATAAAAAATAAAAAAACCCAACATAAATGCACTTAATATCATAAGTGCGCGTTGGTCAATAGCCATATAATTTCACTAAATGTATTTCACTTAATAATAAAATTTGATTTTCTGAAAATTGCTCACTTGCGAGTTTCAATTCATTTTATTCATGCTGATTACAAACGACACACTACAAGTCCGTGCACAATCTTTAAATCTCGATTAAGCAGCCACATTTTCCCGTTACGAAATACCCAGTGATATTCGCTTCCACCTTCCATTCATAATATTATGAGAAATGCACGTTGGCATGAGATAAAAATATATATAAATAATATATATTATCATTGTCGTGCAAACAAGCAGTGTTGCCAGGTTGGCAGATTTTCCGCTAAATTGGCGGATTTTTTGCATCGTATGGCGGGGGGTGGGGGGGGGGGGCTGGCGGATTTTTGATGATTTTTATACCCTTAAAAAAAGTAAAATTATAGCAATCAAGTCTAATGTTTGCTATCCCTTGGGTAAGACGCTAGTCCATCACAAAATACTTTCCGCTAAATCTAGCAGAACCAGCTCCCCATTCACTGGGCCAGGGGGTCAGAAAGAAAAAAAATTTCGACTAGACTGGGATTGGTCTTGGTGTCTTTGCGTATGAAGCGAGTGATCTACCAACTGTGCTATCGGGACCTCTGCCAGGACATGTACAGGATGATATGCGACCCTTCAATTCCCATTAATGTTATGTAAAATGAAAACAGTTATGAATACAAAATTTGAGACTTAATTAAGTAGTTTAGAAACTGCATTAATTCCTCACAATGAATCAAACCATTTAGTGGTGTAAAATTTAATAATTCAGAGTCAATTTTGGGGGTCCCGGTAGCTCAATTGGTAGGACTACTTTTTTCTTTTTCTTTTCTTTTTTGTTTTTTTTACTAAAGTCAATTTTGAGTTTTGGATTTATGCTGACGTAACACTCTATTGAGACATTATAGCCTTCATGGCCCCGCGGGGGGTGGGGGGGGGGGTAGGGAAATGAAGCATTGAGAGGTACGTAGATCAGCAACTCGTGGTCATTGTGTGCAAAATGTGTGCAAAGTGACCCACATAGCGAAACAGTTTTTGAAATATCTGACATCACGATTGGTCATTTTGTTCACGCTATAGAAACCGGGATAAACTCCGACTCCATGAGCCTGATGGCTCTGAAGGGCTACATTTCTTCTGTAGGCGTTCTGTTTTAGTAGCATGATGACATTCATTTAGAAAATGAAAACTGTCCAGCATTGTTTTAGTAGAATATGAGTTGTAATTAGCAGTTGGTGATAGACTTCAATGACTATTTCGATGCCAAACAAAAAAAAAAAAAAAACAACAAAAAAAAATAAAAAACAAACAAAACACAAGTACCTTCAAATATCTCATATCATACCATTTACAACTCATTAAATATTCTTTGTAACTTTAATTTATCGATAATATTTTTCAAAGTTATATAACTCTCATTGTAAACTTTACAATTTTCGGTACATATCGCTGTTTCAAATGATTAAATATGTATCTAACACAAATATGTAAAAATCATAATCAAGAATTGTAGTACAGTTTCTCTTATAAACATTCGTTTGACATGTCAAAGTTTTGTACATAAAAGAGTTTCAATTAATTAATATACAAAGTGCAAATAATATCCAAGTTTCTTAAGTTGATGAAAAAGTATAGACTCAAATGGACTGTTGATAAAACTTAATTACGGAATTTCAGTATCTAGTGTCATTAAATTGGCTTAAAATCCATTTTCTTCAACGGACTCGATGAAAATAATTGAAGTGGAGTCAATCAAAATACAGGAAGATCAGGATTATATCACAGGTGAGTAAGATATATCAACGACATTTTTAACCTTGTAATTTCAGTTATAAAGTTAAGATTATTAGAAGAGATAATTTCTAATGTGAGTGTGTAAATGATGAAAAGGATAGATAATATACTTTTCAAATAAACTCTTTGGTAGTTTGCAACAATGGGAAATGAAATGAAAAATGGATTTAAAAAAAAAAGAAGATAAATACCAGGTTTTGAAAAATACAAATAAAGCTAAGCTTATAAAGTGTAACTACAGCGTACGTGACAAAATGCTGAAAAAGTCTAAACATTCAAACCACCAAGGATTTATCATTGTCAGATCAAAATAATAATGTCTGCAAGATGTAAAATTGCATTCCAAGAGGTCACCAAGTTTAACACAACAGACAGCCCAAATTAATTTTATAAGAAATGATGGGATCTGATACTTGATTATAGTAATTCAGTTGAGAAATAAAATTGACAGAACATTGCAATTGTATGTGTTACAAATGGCTATTTATACAGATGCACATATAAAGCAATCAGGATGCTTATGGTATCATAAACTACGAGAGAGACCTAGAAAAACAACGTTGTACACAAGATTCAAAAACAGTCTTATACGGAATAGATCAACACGACATGGATTCATATAATATACTTACAAGGAAATCCGGGTATCAAATCAATGATTCCTCCATCAAATCTTAATAATGCAGTCATCTTTACTCATCCCCCCCCCCCCCTTTCCAACACATACACACACACACACACACAAACAAACACAAACACACACACACACACACACACACACACACACACACACAATGCTTTCCACGTATTGAACACCTAACCTGCTTGTGTAAAGCTTTTCAGGAATTAAGAAAATACATTTCAGACTATTCGGAATGTACGTATTTTGCTCTGGATCATTTGCAACGTTGTCGGTATGAATATTATGAATAATCTGAACTTATTAAATTACATATTTTAAATAAAGAAGAAGAAGATGAAGAAGAAGAAGAAGAAGAAGAAGAAGAAGAAGATGATGATGATGATGATGATGATGATGATGATGATGATGATGATGATGATGATGATGATGATGATGAAGAGGAGGAAGAGGAGAAGGAGGATGAGGGGCGAGAAAAAGAACACGAAAAAAGAACATTTTTAATATGTCATATCGTGGCCTTCGTAAAGTTATGGCCTGACACTGACCAAAAAATGTCGTCAAAATGCCAGTCATTTTCCACAAAAGAAAACAAATCGTGAGTTGTATTCAATAGTTTAACCAATGAAATAACTTGTTTCCATGAGCTTTACAAACGACAACTCACTAGGCGGTGCAAAAACCAAATAATGACGTCAAACTGCCAGTCCTTTTTGGATTTCAGTGTCAGGCTATAACATAACGATGGCTACGGTCATATCCACCATTTCCTAGGACAATGTATTTCAAATGGCTTACACAAGGAGCCAACGCCAATGTCAGAGTTGTGCAATAATTGCCATCCTTCCGGGCACTGTCGATGTTCAACATAGATGGAATTTGTTCCGAAACAGGACAAAGTGCTGCTAGGCCTCGACGCCACCGTTTTTATAAAGAGAGCAGTGACAACGATACAACTCGGGCCTCAACGAAGCTCGAATCCAGAATCGTTTATTGATGCTATGCGATTTTCCAAAAAACCTTATAACATCCGCCAACTTTATAGTCTGATAGATAGAATTTAGTGAGAACTGCTCATAAAAATGGTTGGCTAAAAACAAAAACAACGTGATAAGTGACGTGAATTTCGTTCTATCTGACACTCGTCTTCAATCCTGTCGGTCCCTGTTTCGTATCCCATATAGATAGTATGCAGATGACGTCACTCAGGTCTTTGTTATTGTTTTTGGACTCCGCGTTTATGAGTAATGCTCACTGAACTGTATTAACCCGACTATAAACGTTCATGGATACACACAGTTTTGTGTGTTGGTCCGTTATACTTCCGGATGGCAATGTTATGAGCTTCTTAGCCAAGCGCATACTATCTATAGATAGTGTGCGATTGGTTAAAAGATCAGATCCGGAAGAATAACGGACCAACACACAAAGTTTGTGTTTGTTTTTAATGTTTTTACTGGTTACACGGCTCTTGCAACACATTAAGGTCATATCAGCGCCAGTAAAAAGGAAAAAGATGGGATAGTAATAAGTTCTAGAATTACAATAAAGCATCCAAGAAAAGGTAAGACAAAGGGGAATTGATTCAAATAGGAAAGATGTAGATTCCAAGAGCACACTATCAAAGTACTAAGTTTGAGATCACTGAAAAGTCTCATCCAGACACAAGCACAGGTCCCAACAAAGAGGGAATACACTCAAATGTATACAAATCATAAATAATATGTAAACAAAGCATAATTCAGTGCTAGACAGAGAGATGATTTACAAGGAAAATAATATCATCTCCCAAAAACTAACTATGCATTTGAATGTTTCCCTCTCAATCAGGGTATCCGGACATGGCCAGGACAAAACCAAGTAATCTCATTCGAAGACAAAGACAGAAAGCAAGTTGTAAAACAAATGACGTCAAAATGCCAGTCTTTTGCCACAAAAGAAAACAAATCTTGAGTTGTATTCAATAGTTCAACCAATGAATAAACTTGTTTCCATGAGCTCTACTAACGACAACTCATTAGACGTTACACAAACTTAAAAAATGACGTCAAACTGCCAGTCCTTGAGGGTTCTAGTGTCAGGCTATATAGATAGTTCGAAGATGACGTCACTCAGGCCTTTGTTATTGTTTTTGCCATCCGCGTTTGTGAGTTGTTCTCACTAAACTGTATAAACCAGACTATAAAAGTTCATGGTTGCACAAAGTTGTGTGTTCGTCCGTTACACTTCCGGATGGCAATGTTGTGAACTCCTTGGCCAAGCGCATTCTATCTATATGTTAACGACGGCTACGGTGACATCAACTTTATTCTATCTATAGTCTGAGTGACGTCAACTTCGTTCTATCTGTAGATAGAACCAAGATGACGTCACTTTGGGCTTTGTTATTGTTTTTTGTCATCAATGTTTATGAGTAATTCTCACTAACCTGCATTAACCAGACTATAATTACGTTCAAGGTTACACATAGTTTTGTGTGTTGATTCGTTATATTTCCGGATGGCAATGTTGTGAGCTCTTAACCAAGCGCATACGATCTATAGGTAGCGCAAAAGTGGGTCCCTGGAAAAGCTCTATTTCGACATTATAATTAGTGTCGAGAAAAAATGGCTATATGCCCTACAGGCCTCAAAATGTCTCGTTCTGCATTATAAGTGTTGCTGTTGAACCTTTGCAATTTAGTGGATATTGTTCTAAATAAAATCTCGCGGTTGTTAATTTTTGCGAATACGGTAAGTTATGATGAGAAGTATCGAACTCGCCTGTTTGAGAGGTAATGTTTGAAGATGGCGACTGCGATGCTGTAAAAATACATATTTATATTATTATTACGATCAAGATAATATTCCGTGAAATTGAGCATGAACGCAGTTTTGAATAAGTGTGGGAAGAGAAAGTGTTTGGATTGAGATGAAGAGAGAAAGAGAAGAGATGAGAAGAAAAAATAGAGAGAGCGAGGGAGAGAGAGAGAGAGGGAGAGAGAGAGAGAGAGAGAGAGAGAGAGAGAGAAAGAGAGAGAAAGAGAGAGAGAGAGGAGGGGGAGGGGAGGGGGGCAGACAAAGGGAGAACAAGAATACAATGGAAAGACAGGGCGAGAGAGGGATTAAGAGGATAAATGAGAGTAACAGAGCGAGAGAGAGAGAGAGAGAGAGAGAGAGAGAGAGAGAGAGAGAGAGAGAGAGAAGAAGAAGAAGAAGAAGAAGAAGAAGAGGAAGAAGAAGATGATGATGATGATGATGATGATGATGATGATGATGATGATGATGATGATGATGAAGCAGTAGAAGAAGAAGAAGAAGAAGAAGAAGAAGAAGAAGAAGAAGAAGAAGAAGAAGAAGAAAATATTGAATCCCTCGCTATATATTCATTTACACCAACATCCGCTAAATCGGATGTAATATGATCTTAGGCTTTTTAAAGCAATCGTTGTATATTTCGTAGAGTCGGGATTATCGATAGGCGTATTGCCGTAGTTCTATAGAATGAGAGGCATTTATTTTTTCTGGTTTCCGTATCAATATCGCGGTAAACTACGTATAAATGTCACTTTAAAAACTGTCAAGAATAATGAAGGTGGATAAGAGAAACGATCGAGTTTCTTTTAAAATCTTTGCACGTTTTGAAAAAACGTTTAACCATATTCAAAAATAAAATCACAAAGAAAACCATACCTTTTTTAGATTATCAGGCTCTAAATGAAACACATGTACATAAAATATTATTATAGCATGTTTAAGTTTCGCGACATAGATAATAATGTTAACCATTTCCTGTTGAGTTTCCAGCTGGTTTGTGAGAAATTCCTTAGATTTCATACAGATAGATAGATAGATAGATAGATAGATAGATAGATAGATAGATAGATAGATAGATAGATAGATAGATAGATAGATAGATAGATAGATGGATGGATAGAAAAATAGACCCAGCTTCCTAATCTCTGCTGGGCGGACTGGGAGGGGAGGGGGGGGGGGAGGTTAGAAAAAATATCGACTGTATCCAGGATTGAACTCGGTCCCTTTGATTGTGAAGCGAGTGCTCTGCCAATTGAGCTATTGGGACCCCCCCCCCCCCCCCCCCCGTCTGGATTAACCAGATGTTAAACATTTAAATTAAATTTAAAACTATCAACAATATGAAATCTTAGTTTATAGCACTCTAGAATACTCTATTCATTCCCCCCAATAAAATGTATTAAAATCAACCCTCTTCTGATCATTTTGGCTATAAATTCAGAGTTAAACATCCCGACATTATACCTTTTTGAGACGACGGGTCACATATTATATTATAAGAATTTTTTTTTTTAAAAGAAGGGGGCAGATACTGACTAGCTGTGCCACTGCCAGTTCTACAAACTTATACAATCATTATTATAAGGAATACTTTTTGGCACTCCACCTAACAAAGTGCACTCAATCGATGTCTCGCGTGCATGTCAGTCGTCCTGTATAAAAAACGAACCTGTCTAAAGACAAAAAGAAACAAAACAAAACAAAGTAAAAAACCCTCATATTATTATACTATCCTTCTCCTCTTCGTCGTCGTCGTCGTCCTCCTCCTCCTCCTCCTCCTCATCCACCTCCTCCTCCTCCTCCTCCTCCTCCTCCTCCATATCTTCCTCCTTCTCTTTTATACGTATTGATATTGATATACCTCCAAACGTTTTTTTAAAACAAAGGGTTATTCTACACCCATTGATCCAACTGATTATTTATAGAATCTGCCAGGCTATATCCTAATAATCGGTCATTTGATGTTGGGAATTTCCTTCTGGCGCACTGTTACCAGATTCATTTGCGAGCGCATACAGACTTTATTACCAAATCGGTTTTGATCGCTAATGGCTCAAAAGGTTCGTCTCGATCTATGTTCATTTTCAAATATAACAGTAGTAACATAATTAAAATCAAATACGCAGGTGAAATATGTTGGCCGGTCAAAACATTGTCTCTGTTGAAAAGGAACAACATCTCGTCTTACGACATGTTACGACATGTAATGCTTGTTGACTTGGGATAATCTGTAAAGCGCCTTGAAGCCAGAGGATACCACTTTTTTTTTTGAAAACCTATGATATAGTAGTCACGTGAAGTGGATACTGCACTAAATATAAACTCATGTTAAAGGTGCCCATGGCTTGCTAATCTGAGGAGAAAAATATAATTCTACAAATAAAAAGCATTTATCCATTTTTCTTTCTAAGGAATGCCACATTCATAATCTGGTTCTTTTATATTAAAAAAAATAATTATCCTATCTATATTATAAATGATTAAACATAGACATTCAAACCAGTATTTAAGTAAGCTTTTATAGCAATTCTATCCATCTATATGTATATATATAATCTATCTATCTGTCAATAAAATCGTGTTATGATACAAACATGGTACTAAGACTAAGAGTAAGACATGTTGAAACATATGATGGTCACACAGGCCTGAATCATCGATGGAGACTACAATATCGTGGTAAATATCTTAATAGTGTCGATCTATCTTTGTATTTATCCATCCATCCAACGATCTATCTCTACATCTATTGTATTTTTTTTTCACCCCATTTTACGCCGACAGCGCTGTTTGTGCTGCCTTATCGGGCAATTTGCCAAAATACCCTGAGGATGGGTAAATTATTACAATCTCTCTGTCTGTCAATCTTTCCATCTACTTTTTCTCATACCTAACTGTTCTCCATCTGTCTATCTTTATTTCTATCATTCTATCTGTCTATCCATCTATGCATCAATATCTATCTATCTATGTATCTATCTATGTATCTATCTATCTATGTATGTATCTATCTATCTATCTATCTATCTATCTATCTATCTATCTATCTATCTATCTATCTATCTATATTTCTATCTCTCTATCTATATATCTATCAATTTATATCCTATATCTTTCTTTTCTTCTATCTACCTGACTATCCATCAATCAATCAATCTATAATAATAATAATAATAATAATAATAATAATAATAATAATAATAATAATAAGAAGAAGAAGAAGAAGAAGAAGAAGAAGAAGAAGAAGAAGAAGAATAACAATAAGAATATTTAATTGAGCTTTTATATAGCGCAATATCCACTAAACGTGCTCAAAGCGCTTTACAGGGGGTCACTGGCCAACAGCAACATTTAACATGTAGGACGGGACATGACGCCTGTTAGGCGATATTACAATTTTTTTCGGACAGAGACAACGCCGTTAACGGCCAGGTACTCATTTTACACCTGTGTACGATGAGAGAATGTGAGTAAATGGCCTTCTCCAAGGACCCAACTATGCTCGGAGCGAGGCCCCGAACCCAGGACCTTTCGATCGGAAAGCGAGTGTCATACCACTATACCACATAGCCACAATCTATATATCTATCTATCTATCTATCTTTTGTATCTCAACTTTTCTCTACCCCTTATCTTAAATAATTAAAATACAAAACAAAGAAAGAAGTTTATATGTAACAACGTATCTGTTATGCCTCCACACATGTTTCCATTCCACGCCAAGAAGGTAGCCAAATTTGAGGACCGAACTCAATTTGGTTTTAACATAAATTAGAGAAAAGCATAGAAAATGATGAAGGATTATTGAACATGTCATATTATGAACTCTGGTGCTTGTGAATGCAGATTGAATACACAGTGAACACCAAACGATTTAAAAGATTAGAGCTGTCAGATTTCGTTATATCAGATGGTAGGTGATTCCCAGTTATAGAAACGAAATCCATCCAACCGGTGTTCGACGGGAAATTGCGACCCTTCTAATTAGTTTCTCTGACAATGGAAATTGACGCAATAGGATTCACCTCCTCGTAATGACGCATAGTAACGTAGTAACTGGTTCTAAACTATCGGAACAATGGCGGACGCCCTTGTGAAATACTTCCCCGACGAGCATAAAATTGCATCAGAGGAGAAAAACATAGTAAATCTGAACATGTTTTTGACTTTTATACATTCTGATCACATGGCATGTGAAAAAGTTCTAGCCGGCATGAAGAATAAAAAGTACCGATTTCCTTTGTTTAGAACCAAGCTGCTGGTTGCTGGGCGGACGTGACATCAGACTATTGAATAATATTGAACAGTTCCTCGGGGCAGAAATGTAGTCATCTCTGAACGGGGAGAGACACTTCTTGGATTCTGTGCCAATAAAAGGAGATATTTTGTGGCAGCCTTAGTCCATGCGCCAACAGGCTACGATATTTATAATCTACATCCGTTGAGTATGAAACATAGCTCACCAGAGGTATGGGGGCTAAGATAAAGAGGCATCGCCCCCTTGCACTCGTTATCTTAAGGTCCAGACACTGCAGAACATCAGGTTGAGCATTGCATTGTGACTTATCTGTGGTTTCAGAACGGTTTACGAGTGTTTGGGTGTTTTTGGAGATATTAGTGGATCGTTATGACATTGTAGTACAATTCATTAGAAGCTGCTGCCACTCAACGTTGTAGACGATTGGACTCTCTCTCTCTCTCTCTCTCTCTCTCTCTCTCTCTCTCTCTCTCTCTCTCTCCCTCTCCCTCTCTCTCTCTCTCTCTCTCTCTCTCTTTCTTTCTCTCTCTATCTATCTATCTATCTATCTATCTATCTATCTATCTATCTATCTATCTATCTATCTATCTATCTATCTATCTATCTATCTATCTATCTATCTATCTCCCCCCTCTTTCTCTATCTATCTCTCTCCTCTTCTCTCTCTCCTCTTCTCTCTCTCTCTCTCTCTCTCTCTCTCTCTATATATATATATATATATATATATATATATATATAAATTCAATACTTGAGGATTGTTCTTTATATCCGTGCTCTAAACGTAGCTGATTATGCGAAAATTACAACATTTATTGTAGCGTGGGTGGCAAGAGGTAGGAATGATAAAAACAAAAACCAGTGTGGACATCGATTAATAGAGCCTTATGAGACTGATAATCATGACTCCATTCCTACTCACCCCTCTGCCTCACTGGACTGTGAACCTTTTAGTCGCGGAAATTAAGCTAAGATCGTGAAAATTTCGTCAGAACAGTATGAAAATTGGCATTGAGCTTCCCAAGATTCCGCAAGAACAAGAAATGAAACGGAAGTGGTTGTTTAGAGTGTACTGACTGGAATGTTTTTATTGAATCCTGTGATGAGTTGAACGACTGATGACTAATTATGAAACAAATCATGAAGAACACCTGTGTTGGAAAAACAACAAGCGTTGGGTAATAAAAAATATCTTAAGCTATAGATCGAGAGAGAAAAAAATAAAATTAGAAATAAGAAACTATCATTTCAAAACTCGTTTGTCATTTTTCAAGGTTTTGATTTCAATATGTTGATATAAGAGATTTTGAACGAAAACTGATATAGTTTTGAAATGTCATGACGTTCCATGGAGACAGCTTGCTGTGCATTCGTCTGTGATTGCTGGAAAACGTTCCCTTAGTAATAATCTCGATGTCATGAATTGCTTTCAAGTTGGTTTTTTTTATGTCGTACTTGAAGATTTGATATTGTTAATTGGAGGGGTTTGTATTCTGTATACAGCGTAATTTTCAAAGACTTAACACATTTCTATTAAACTGTACACAAAAAAAATTATGCTCGCAGTTGTTTTAGGTCATTGTAAATTAGTGGCGTGGTTGATTAAGGATGAAACCGTTTTGAAATGATGGATCACACATTATATGACTTGGGGCAGTGGCAGTACACTTGTAATAAAAACGCTTCAGTGTTTTCATATCTCGTCTCTGACCAGTTAATTTCGCGAAGATCCAGGTTTGAGAGTTTTTGCTATTTAAATCGATCGATATTTTTAATACGCGTATTTCTAAAGCCACCTTTTTGCCCATTAACGATTCAAGCTTGGGAATTTTCGTTCAGATTTCCTGCGTATGAGGGACCAATCCCGGTAGAGAAAAAAAGCGCATTGTTCTTATCATCATTATCCATATTCCCATACTAAATATCTTATATTGTTATAATCCTGAGCCTATTAACCATATTGCCCAAATAATTACCAGGCCATTTGGCCCAGGCGGCACTGCATAAATAACAAGTTTATTCAATCTTAGGCTTTCGCCAATAAATCGCACAATTTGATGACAACATACCAAAAGAATATTTGAGCAATACTACCCATATAGTCGCCACGTTATATATTTTGGTCAGAAAAGTTTTGCTTTTTACGTTAATCGATCAAAAATACCCCAAACATCATAATTTCTAAAGCCCGAGGCTTAAAAACAGATCTTGTTTATAAGAATTCTTGGTGGTGCCATCTGACCGATATGGGAACTAAAACTTTTAAACTTTTCCAGTCAAATGTAGAAGGCATTCTATCAGTAAGCCTTGCAAATATTATTGTCAAAAACATGATAAATTGTCATAGGCAATGGTCCAACTGTATCAATTTGAAAAACATATTAAAAACAGCAAAATATTTTTTAGTTGTTTCATTAATCAATCAAGTGTTTATTCCAATTTTCAAACACCATTTACAATTTTGAATCTCGCCACGATGAAAAATATTGTTAATTACGTCACGGTATATTCTCGTAAAAAAGAATTTCTTCTTAAAGTTTAAAATACTTATATTTTATAGCTATCTAGAAATTCAATGTGAATTCTTAAATTTGATACAATTATCTGAAATGCCAACGAAGAAGAAACTACTGAACTTTGCTCGTCATTAAAACTTGTAAGCACTCTATTCATATAAAAAAATAGGTATAATAAGAAGTGTGCCTTCGACTAGCCATTAAACTCTAGTACAGGTATAAATTTCATTTTATGCTGAATCAAATGCAGTGGTTTTGATATGTCTAGAAAAATGCACATAAGAAGACACAATTAAGAAGTGGTTCGAAACATCAAACTTATATCAAATGAAATGTTATTTTAAAAATCAAATTGTTAAGAATAAAAAATATTTAAAGTATGGGGTATTTTAAAGTAGATTATTTATGGAAACCTTGAAAACAAACAAAAAAAATTACACTGCACCTGAATGATGCAAATAGACAAATGAACTCGAAGTTTGAGGTTTCATAACAGGGCAAAAGTTAATAACCCTGCATCTGGGCAGGTTTCAAATAGTATACGGAAAATGTCATATTTAACATAAAGGAAAGAATATTCTAAAGGTACTCATCTCTCTCAATGAAAATCACTCATTAATTTAAATTTTGTTAGTTAATAACTTCTTCAAATGTTGAATTCGCAAAGCATTGTTGTGGTCTAAAATTTCTAATATAGGTACGTTTATTTGCAATATTTTTTTTTTCAATTTGATAATTATGTTTTGTCAGGTTTGCTCTAATATTCTTATCTTATTAAAGTACAAAGTCGATCAATAACTGACAAAAAAACCTATTCATTTCCTAATTCAAAGACAAACTTTGTAGTGAAAAATATGTTTGAAAATTTTTTAAGATAAGTAAACGAAAATAAAATAGCTAAGGGCATCCTGGTACGTTTAATGAGAAATCGCAAGCCGATGTGGTCGGATTGAAGACAAGTCTGCTCGGACATTGCCCATTTAAGGCCATCCCGTTTTGACACTGGAAGAATTTGTTACAATCTGAGGGGTCTGGGAAGAAACCGGTCTGTTGTCCTGTACAGGGATTGGCGGAAACGGGAACTTTGTATGTATGTGCTGGTACGGCTGAGGAAGCAGTTGTAAAAAGAAAGAGCGAATGAATTGGGATTGGCTTTAGAGTCCTATTAAGTGTAATGTTTTTAAAATGTGACCAATTTTTTGAAAAAGGTATTATGTCGAGATGAACCTGATACTGAAAATTCAAGATTAAGCTATGTAGTCTTGTGGTATGACACTCGCTTTCGGATCGGAATGTCCTGGGTTCGAGCCTCGCTTGGCGCATAGCTGAGTCCTTGGAGAAGAGTCTTTACTCACATCCTCTCACGATACTAAAATGAGTACCTGGCCGTCAACAGCGTTGTCTCTGTCCGAAAAAAATGTAATATCGCCTAACAGGCGTCATGTCCGTCATAAATGTTAAATGTCGCTGTTGGCCAGGGACCCCTTGTAAAGCGCTTTGAGCACGTTTAGTGGATATTGCGTTATATAAAAGCTCAATTATTTTTTAAAATTTTTGATTCAATTTTCGTCATCTCGTTCAATATGACATACAACCATATTGACATGATAGGTCATGAATTAATAAAGAAATTAAAAAATAAATAAAATAAATATAAACATTTCTATACAGCAATCTTTGCTCAAAGTGTTCCGGCATTCTCACATGAGAAATAATTCCATTTTATACAAATCTAGTTGTCTATTAATCCTCTCCTTACCAACTATAGGAAAATCGTCACATTGGTTAAGATACAACCAACATTTTTCTTATTCAAATTTCTTTTGTACATCATAAAATTCAAAGAAAATGAACAGTGTGTTGTAGAGCATGTTTTGCTAAAGAAATTATGTATCGCAAGAATTTTACTGCTATTATGTCTGAGTGATAAAAAAATTTATTTTTGTTTTAGTTGAATGTGAAGTTTTGATGAAAATCCTGAAAATGGCTGGTAAGGAGAGGGTTAAGCGTCCCTTTTTACTATCCGCACTATGCAACATTTGTAACTGCTTGTAGTACTCGGTCATATTCGAGACGTCAAAAAGGATAGAAGAAAGTGTTATAATAATAATAATAATAATAATAATAATAATAATAATAATAATAATATAATAATAATAATGATAATAATAATAATAATAATAATAATAATATAATAATAATAATAATAATAATAATAATAATAATAATAATAAAATAAAAGAAAAAAGAAGAAGAATGATGATGATTATGATGATGATGATGATGATGATGATGATGATGATGATGATGATGAAATATAATACAAATAACAGTAATCATCGACATCCTCATCATTATTATCATGATTATTATCATCATCATCATCATCGTCATCATC
Organism: Berghia stephanieae; assembly: GCF_034508935.2. Classification (NCBI taxonomy): domain Eukaryota; kingdom Metazoa; phylum Mollusca; class Gastropoda; order Nudibranchia; family Aeolidiidae; genus Berghia; species Berghia stephanieae. Next base: position 43,732,362 of record NC_088364.1, on the reverse strand, counting down.
ATCATCTTCATCATCATCATAATCAGCACCATCATCATCATCGTTATCATCATCATAATCACCAACATCGCCATCATCATCATCATCATCATCATCATCATCATCATCATCATCATCATCATCATCATATTCATCATCATCGTCGTCATCATCATCATCATCAGCAGCAGCAGCAGAGGCAGTAGCAGAAGCAGCAGTATTAGCAGCAGCAGTAGCATGACTTCAATCGCCCCATACCATCCCCGCACTGTAAACCAAATGAATAAATGCGTATGGAATAACCTCTACCTGTTGTTGGCTTTGGAGCCAAAGTGGGAGCAGGTGTTGGTTGCATATTGTTGTTGTTGTTGTTATTGCCGCCGTTGTTGTTGTTGCCGTTGTTGTTGTTGTTGTTTACAGGGATAAAACCCGTATTTAGGCTGAACGAATACAACAAGGAGAAAATGTTACTCATCGCACGAATATGGTATTACGTCGGGTTTGAATTTGATGAAGAAAAGTTAGTTTAATTGCGGCTATGTGGCCTTGTTGTATGCCACTCGCTTTCGGATCGGAAGGTCTTGGTTTCGAGCCTCGTTCGGCGCATAGCTGAGTCCTTGGAAAAGGCTCTTTACTCACATTCTCTCACCGTACTCAATGTAAAATGAGCACCTGGCCGTTAACAGCGTTGTAATATCAGCCTAACAGGCGTCATGTCTCGTTCTACATGTTACGTGTTGCTGTTGGTCAGGGACCCCTTGTAAAGCGCGTTGAGCACGTTTAGTGGATATTGCTCAATATAAAAGCTTAAATTAAAAAAAAAAAAGTATTTTTAAGTTTTAGGAGACAAAATAACCTCCCTCTAACCAGTTAACTGCCATACTCTGGGAAGACACGTATTTTTTTAAAATGGCCAGAAAACTCGTCCTTCAAATATCGATCGATTTAAATTACCCTTGCGAGGTCCCAGGTTTGAGAGTTTTTGCTGAGATGAGGGTTATTTAAATCAATCGATATTTGAAGGACGAATGTTCTGGCCAAATTGATAACCTACATGTTTCTCCAGAGTACGACTGGTAACTGGTTAATTGAGAATTTTTTTTGATCTTCGACTTCATGAGTTAAGCTCACATCTCAACTCTTGGTCTTTCTTTTCTTTTTTTTTATGATTGGAAATACATATATAAAGTCAAAACAAACAAAAAATAATCTTAAAATAATAATTGAGCTGTTTTTTTTGTTTGTTTGTTTGTTTTTTTGTTTTTGTTTTTTTGTTTTTTTTTTTTGTTTTAGCCTTTTTATATAGCACAATATCCACTAAACGTACTCAAATCGCATTACAAGGGGTCCCTGGCCAACAGCAACACAACATAGAAAACGAGACATGACGCCTGTTATGCGATATTACAATTTTTTTTCGAATAGACAACGCTGTTAACGGCCAGGTCCTCATTTTACACCTGAGTAGGGTGAAAGAATGTGAGTAAAAAGCCTTTTCCAAGGACTTAACCATGCGCCGAGCGAGCCTCGAACCCAGGACATTCCGATCCGAAAGCTGGTGTCATAACACTAGACCACATAGCCGCAGGGTATCTAGAATATGGTACAAACTCGAGGTCATTGTCTCAAGGGGGTCGAAGTGGCCGAGTGGTTAAGGCATTGAACTGTGATCCGGAAGGTTCGACCCCAGCTTCAGCACTCTCGATTTTCTTTTCTTGGGCAAGATTTATAACCCCTAATTTTCTAACTTGGGACACCATGGGTGATTCATGTTGACATCAGACATCTTTTTTGATGAATTATCTATATTATTCCGTCATATAGTGCCTAGGCGACGGTATCTAATGGTGCTGTGGCGATAGGCGTAATTTTTGTTTATTGTCTCAATGACAAACAAATAAACACAGCTTGACGCTTATACCCAAGCCAATTTTAAAAAAATATTGTCTGTAAATATTATAGTAATCCACACAATGTATTTGATTGAACCAAGCACAAACACCAAAATATTATTGTGAAGCAATTCCTACAGAAATGTTGTTACTGTTGTTGTTGTTGTTGTTGTTGTTGATGATGATGATGATGATGATGATGATGATGATGATGATGATGATGATGATGATGATGATGAAGATGATGATGATAGCAGCATTTACTTACCCGGAGACTCTACCCTGGCAGTTCACGTTGTATGACCAGTCACAATATTTAGTATTGATGTTATACTTCAGGCCAAGGGCACAGTGCACTCTATACGTCACCTAATAATGACATCATAAATGAAATCAAGTAAAACTAAACTGCACACAATACTGCTATTCTCTGAAGAAAATAAAACACTTTTAAAAATTGGGTCAGAAAACGGCCTGCGCAAATATCGATCGATTATAATTACCCTCATGGTCAAAAGTCAAAAACAGTCCATCTGGGTCTTCCTTGAAGTCTCAGGTTTGAAGCTTTTTTGAGAAGATGGGTGTAACTTTCATCGATCGATACTTGTAGGAGTTTGTTGGCAACATTTTAAAAATGTGTTGGGTTGTTTTGTTGTTTTGTTTGTTTGTTTGTTTGTTTTTTTTTGTTTTTTTTTTTTTTAGATTACGGCAGAATGATATGCTAAACAGAAGAGAAAAAAATCGTACGGTTGTACTCAAAGTTGGGGAAAACCAATAGCAAAAAGCTGATTATATTGAAGAAAATGTAGATTTTAAAATGGATAACTAAAAATGAAAGTTTATGATAGATGATTTACAGGTTTTCGGTTCTCGGTTTATAGCCCTATGATATCGTTAAGCTAAATGTTAGAGTAATACCAAAGATTATTTCTACAGATCGGAGTTTTGATTCTTTAGTTAGGGAGCAAGTAGCAAACGTTCACGTCGTGCTCCTGTAATCCTTCTCTGAAGGAGACTGATTGCTACACTACGCGACCAGAGAGAATAAATTGGGCGGTAAAAGGATAGCCCCTCGGCCAAGACAATGGAAAACTTCAATGTTGTAAGTTTCAACACAGAAGGAATCTCCCATACCAAATGTAAGATACTGACAGAGCTAAAAGCAGATATAATTTGCTTACAGGAAACCCACAAAGACTCAAAACCACCTTGCATACCTGGCATGCAACTAGTAATACACCACGAACACCCAAAATATGGAAGTGCCATGTACACTCGAGAAAAATCTACCATACTGAAAAGCGATGATCACTCAGAAAATGACATTGAGATTCTCAGAGTAGAAACAACACTGATTACCATCATATCTGTGTACAAACCTCCATTAACCCCATTCAAGTGGCCCCAAATGAATCTATCCGATAGAAAACCAACCCTGATCATTGGAGATTTTAACAGCCATAACACTATATGGGGATATGAGCAAAATAACCTTGACGGAGATGCTGTTGAGGAGTGGGCGGCCGGCAATGACCTCACAATCCTCCATAACCCCAAAGACAAGAAAACCTTTATGAGTGCCCGGTGGAAGAAAGGTTACAATCCGGACCTGGCATTCATATCCTCTCAACACTTCTCAAACTTTGAAAGGACTGTAGGTGAGCCTATACCGAAATCTCAACACAGGCCTATTACCATCAGCATCAAACCAGCTGTTAAAGCCCTCGAATCAAATGCGATACCACGATTCAATTTTAGAAAAGCAAATTGGGAAAACTTTACTAAAGATTTAGACAATGAGATCACCAATATAAAAAGTGACCCACAGAGATACGACGACTTTAGAACACTCAAATGGAAAGTTGCAAAGAAAAACATCCCCAGAGGATGCCGAAAAAGTTATATTCCATGTCTCCAAGATGAAAGCAAGAAACTATATGAAAGATACATTGAATCATACAAGGTGGATCCTTTCAGTGAAGAAACCCTAGAACTGGGTGAAGAACTCACAACTATGATAGCCGATGAAAGATCAGAAAGATGGAAGGAATTAATAACCTCCACCAATATGACCCTAAACAGCAAAAAGGCCTGGACTACAATTTCAAAACTGAATAATGACAAAAATACCCAGACAAGAGTGGCTGCAGTAACACCTGACCAAGTAGCACATCAGCTTCTACTGAATGGGAAACCAGCCAAGAAAGCACGAGGCCAACTAAAAGCCCTGAAACGTGAAATGGACAAAGCCCTCAAGGATAGTGAAGATCATCTTGACTCTTTTACCCTGGAGGAGCTACTAGAGGCCTTGTCCCATCTGAAGGCAGGAAAAGCATCTGGACTGGATGGAATCACAACTGAGATGATTCAACACTATGGCCCGAGAACCCTATCCTGGCTATTGGACCTCTTCAATGTATGCGCAAGGACAAACAGGCTGCCAAGTGCATGGAGGAAAGCAAGAGTAGTCGCCCTACTGAAACCGGGGAAAGATCCAAAATCCAAGAAAAGCTATCGCCCGATCTCCCTCCTGTGCATCGCATACAAGCTATTTGAGCGAATGGTTATGTCCCGCATGTCACCCAGTCTAGACGAACAACTGTCTCCAGACCAGGCTGGATTCCGACCAGGACGGTCAACATGTGGTCAACTTCTTAACCTTACACAATTCATAGAAGATGGGTTTGAGACAAAACAGGTCACAGGCACAGTCTTCGTCGACCTCACTGCAGCCTATGACACAGTGAATCACAAGATCCTACTCCTCAAAGTGGCTAAAATGATAAAGAATAAGAAAATTGTAAATATTATCCAGTCACTTCTCGAAAACAGGCGCTTCTTTGTTGAAATGGATGGCCGGAAGAGCAGGTGGCGCACCCAGAAGAATGGTCTTCCCAAGGATCAGTGCTGGCTCCAACACTTTTCAACATATATACAAATGATCAGCCTGAGTTCCCAAATATCCGCCGATTCATATATGCTGATGACCTATGCCTCGCAACACAGGATGTGTCCTTCCAACCAATCGAGAGCAGACTGACAAATGCCCTAGACACCCTTACAAAGTACTACACTAAAAACTCGCTGAACGCCAACCCAGGGAAAACACAAGTGTGTGCATTTCACCTCAACAACCACCAAGCCCACAAAAAACTTAACATCAAGTGGAATGGCCAGACATTAGAGTACAACTACCACCCAGTGTACCTCGGAGTGACGCTTGATCGAACTCTGTCCTTCAGAGAACACGTGAGAAAGACCAAGGCAAAAGTGTCCACGCGTAATGCCCTCCTTGGAAAGCTGGCAAACATGAACTGGGGAACTGACCCTAAAACTCTAAGGACCACAGCATTGGCCCTCAGCTACTCAACTGCGGAGTACTGCTCAGCTGTATGGGCCCGATCATGCCATGCCTCCAAGCTAGACCCCGAGCTCAACAACGCCTGCCGGATCATAACGGGCCAGCTGAGAGCAACACCATTACCACTGGTCTACCGTGCAGCAGGAATAGCCCCACCACACATCCGGAGGGAAACACATGCCCAAATACAAAAATACAAACAGGAAATGGACCAGAGACACCCCCTTCATGACCACAATTGCCCCAAAAGCAGGCTCAAATCAAGAAAAAGCTTCCTCACAGTAGAGAGCCTTCACCCAGACCACTCAGCATTCTTCCGCCTGGACAAATGGGTAGAATGGGACAAGACAGCAAACGATGCCCTCCAGCCCCCAACAGAAAAGCTCCCAGCAGGCACAGACCTCCAGAGAAAAGAATGGGTGGCGTTGAACAGAGCTAGAGCAAAGGTGTGAAACACCGCCACCAACCTCTTTAAATGGAAAATCTCACCGGGCACTGAATGCCCATGCGGTCACCCCAGACAGACCATGGACCACATCCTGTCCGAATGCTCGCTGGGACCTCACTGCACCAATGCTGACCTGAGGGAATGCAACCAGACTGCCCGGGACTGGCTGACTCACTGGCGCGACAAGATATGATGATGGAGTTACCACCAAACATGGCACGATGGTTGTGATACTGATGGTGATAATGATGTTGAATAAGATTGTGATGATAATGGTGGTGATGATGTAGACGACAAAGACGACTATGATGATGATTATGAGTATGAGGAGTACGGAGAGGAGGAGGAGATAATGATGATGATAATGATGATGATGATGATGATGATGATGATGATGATGATGATGAGGTGATGATGATGATGATGATGATGATGATGATGATGATGATGATGATGATGAAACTCACGTGATTGGCACAGATGTAGAAGTTATCACATGACAAAGGATCGGCGTAGAAGTCACTGATTTTGTTGGAACAGTCAAAGTACGGAGTTTTGGTGACTGTAGCGCCTGACGCTGGGATGAGTAAGAATGAAAGAATCCATTGAAAATCATCATAATGACATGGTGGGAAAACTGTTATAAAGTGATTGCCCATGGTTATTTTAGTATCAATGAGAATATTAGCAGAATAATTCTTGTTTCTTTAGGAAGAGAAGCTCATCTGTTGACTTATAGTACGACTCACTCAATTCCCATTGGAGTAGGGTTTTCTTTTCTTCTTCTTTTTTTCTGTTTTATTTTTCTTTATTTTTGTTTTGTTTTTTTGTTTGTTTTAAAAAAATATTTTTATATATTTATTTGTTTATTTATTAATTGTACTTTAACACACACACAAACACACACACACCCACACAAACATACACATTCACTCACACACAAACTATTATTTCGATTATCTGCATCATTTTTTTACGGTTTTTCTTAGCCAGGAGCAATTTGTATCAACAAGACAAATTAATTTTTGTCTCTATCAGTCTTACTCGTAGTATTTTTCGCGATACTCTAAATCTCCTAAGAATGTTCGAATATGTAAACCTACCTGTTCGGGTGATAAAAAACTGAGGCCAAAGGATGGGGTCTTAGTCTCTGACATCATTTATTTGGTTTGCTTATATAACTAGTTAACTCCCGTACACTGGAAAATCGGTATTTGAAAGAGTTTTCTATCTGGCCAAATGTTTAAATCTAGAGTATAGCAGTCAATGGGTTAAAAACCGAATTGCATCGTCTTTTACTATACACGGCGAAGTGGCTGATATGTTAAGGCATTGCACTGTGACCCGGATGACCCGGGTTCGAGCCCCGCTTCAGTCACTTTCGTTTTTTTCTTTGAGCAAGATTATTAACCCCCAATTTGCTCACTTGGACAACATGGGTGATTCCTGTTGACATCAGACATCTTGTTTGATGAGTTATCTATATTCCTTCGTGGAATGGCTAGGCGACGATATCTTATTATATCGTGGCGCAAAAGGCATAATTTTTTATTTTTTTTTCTATATACACTTAGCCAACAGAAAATAAGAATTGGCCCAGGTTACAAAATCCGTGGGATCTTAAATGGTGAGATTTATGTCAGAATAGAATAGAAATATATGCTAGGCAATATAAATCATCATCATGATCTATCGTGTCTTCGTGACTCGATAAAGTGCACTGTTGCCTATTTTAACAGTTTTTTATAAAATAGTTTAAAGGGCAAAAATCATTAATGTAAACAAGGCTAATTTTAAAGGTGAGAAAGAGAAGTCGTAACGTCACACCTTCTATTCTTCCGGTTCCAAACTCATTGAAAGTGTGTATGTAACCAGTTCTTCGAGGGACTAGTGATGAATAGATTGCATATTGAATCATAAGGTGGCATAACTATTTTAGTAGCAGGCTATATAGGCAGATTATCAAGATTAGGCAAGTATAAGAGTGTGGGTGGTTGATCTTTATCGACGACCAACATAGACTACAAAATAAGATGTCATAACTCTAAAACCAGAGGAATCAATAACACTAGGTATGTATCCGGTCCTCCGGAAGAGTGGTTTTACACTTCCAATGAGATTGAAACCAGTTTTTTGTTCCTTATTGGATGCATTCTTACTGGGTGCGGGTGGATTTGTTACAGGAGGCCTTGTTGTGGATGGTACTCCTGGCAAGAAGGTTACAGAGGGTTTCTGAGGGGTCATCTGTCCGTAGGTGGGTAATGTGAAGGCAAAGTTGCCGTTGAATCCAGGGGCGGACGACGGTCGCTGAGTCTGGAGGGGCCTGCTGCTGGTCGTGATGACAGGCTGGACGGGGAGGCGCGTGGTGTGGTGACGGGACCATTTGTTGGAGGATTGGCGGGAATAGGCTGACCTTGACCTTGTCCACCGACTGGGGGATTAATGGGGACATAACCTGTTGGCGCTCCACCTTGAGGTTGCTGAGGAACTGCAATAATGTGATTTCAAAAATGAGTGTTAAAGTAAGAAGAGGATAGAGCAGAGCTATGTATTGTTAGTTCCGAATTATATATATATATATATATATATATATATATATATATATATATATATATATATATATATATATATATATATATATATATATATATTTAAAAAAAAGTAAATGAATGGAATCAATATTTTTTCTTTAAAACAAAAAACGTTGAAAAAAAAAACGACAAAAAATAACAAAAGAAAAGAGAGTATTAGACACGAAGGAATGCCTGCATTAGAGGCACTTTCGAATATCACGTCTATCTCCGATATAAAACTTGAGCTTGAGCTTTTAACTTGAGCTTCTATATAGCGCAATATCCACTAAACGTGCTCAAAGCGCTTTACAAGGGGTCCCTGACCAACAGCAACATGTAACATGTAGAACGAGACTTGACGCCTATTATGTGATAGTACACTTTTTTCCACAGAGACAACGCTATTGACGACCAGGTACTCATTTTACATCCAAGTACGGTGAGAGAATGTGAGTAAAGAGCTTTTCCAAGTACTCAACTATGCGCCGAGCGAGGCTTGAACCCAGGACCTTCCGATCCGAAAACGATTATCATATCACTAGACCATAATATAGCCGCATATATATATATATATATATATATATATATATATATATATATATATATATATATATATTTATACTGTGCAAAATACATTTTCATTAAAATTGTATAATGTCTAATCGCTTACTTCAACTCTCAATTTAGGTCGCGTTATTTGACCAAGGCACTTGCACTGCACAAAAATATTGTTGATTTATTTATAATTTGTATATTTATTTTTTATTTTGTTTCTTTATTTTTTATTAGCATTGCAATCAGAATTTATTATGTATTCTTTGGTTATGTATTTACTGATTCTGCTGTTCATAAAAAAAAGACATCTTTCATTACTAAAAGTCAAGTTGATTGCTATGAATCAACAAACGTCAAGTTTATGAACAACGAATAAAGCAACTACGTTTTGCTACAATGTAACTAAGTTCCTAAAGCTGTTTCAAGCTTGTCACAGTAAAGATTGTTCACAATTATCTTATTAAATTTTATTTTATTAGGAACTGAATTCATCTCACTCCAGTTATATTTCGGTAGGCTTAGATAAACTTTACCTTCTAATATTAGATCGTCTTTCCTTTTATAGCCTTCCCTCGAATTAATTTCTAATTAGTGAATACTTTTCGTTCTACATTCTGTCACGTAGCCACTTATTATAAAAGCTGATAGGTCTAACATTCGACACTCACTTTCTCTCCACAATCTATGCCGGACGGCCAGTCACTCTATTCCTATATATATATTGTAAGATTTTTATCTTTTGGGACTTTGTAGATATTATATCTACACCATTAAGACGCCGGAGCTTTTAACTTTGATTGTATAATCTTCAAGGATCAAACCCAAGCCCGCTGTACTACACTATAACCCCTTACCAATTGCCTGGAAGTGGAATTTTACGAGTCCAATCCTGTTATCAGAGGAATAGATCATCCAAGCCCATCAACTGCCTGGAAACGTAAACTTATGAACCTGATATATTATCATAAGTTACGTAAAGTATTCATATCTCTATTTGTAACTACCACGATCACTGTTTATCTCTTTTAATTAAATTTCATCATTATTTTATTTCATTGTAAACAAATCGTTAATTGTTTTTCATTTATAGTAACTAGTAAATTCTGGGGCCTCATTCTACATATATCTTTATGCATAGTCGAGTAGCTCTTTACTCACTTGAGACCATGACATTTTGGAGGGGACACATATAAAGAATTGAATTTATTTAGTTACTTATATCTATTTCATCTAACTTTAAAGTTTAAATTGTAAAACTCTTAATTGCCCCACTTGATCATATTTTAATTGAACTCCCTATTTACAGGATTAATTTTTTTTCTTTTTCATTTCTTCATTTAAATGGAATAGCAATTTATCCATTCATTCTTTCATTCAAATTGAATAGCATTTTATTGATTCATTCCTTCATTCATTTATTAATTATTCATTCATTCATTGTTCATTCATTTATTTATTCATTCATTCATTCATTCATCCATTCATCCATTCATCCGTTTATTCACTCATTTATCCAATCATTCATACATTTATTCCTCCCTTCATTCTTTCATTCATACATTATCCATTCATTCATTCATCTATTCACTCAGTTTTTCATTCATTCATTCATTCCTTGTCCACTTTGTTATTATATCACACATTTCATTTTGTTGTTTGCCTCATTCATGAATTGTTTTCAATATGTTTACATTCCATAACGATTCATTCACCTATCATCCAATCACTCAGTGTTGTGAACACATTATGTAACTATTGTAAATCTTACGATATTTTATTGTTTTGTATTTCAGACATCACTGTTAAACACTCTTCAATGCCTAATTACAATTGTTGAACAACCATTGAACAAGAGAGAGGTCCCAGCCACGAACTGAGTTGGTAAATATATCCTTCATTATTCTCTTTTACATGAGTTGGGCATCACATAGTAACTATAGACATCGTGATTTGTTTTGCATAGTGATTTGTTTTAAATGCATTTTTGGCATACTACTGTTACCGAAAACCACTTATATATTATGTTCTGAAAAGTGAGTCTTTAAAAACTAAATAATAATAAAAGGAGTCTACTAGCCGTCGTGTTATATTTAGTGATAGATAACTTGGGATTATTTTGGCATCCTATTATTGTTATCACACTCTAGTATATTAGCGTCATTGCGAATAATTGTACACAAACTAACGACGAGTCACACACATTGGTGATACATTTTTCGTAGTAACATAGTTTAGAGTACACGCGATTGACACATTGTTATTGACACAAGTCATAATAACTCCGCATTGTATTGACACATTGCTTTATAAGATATATAACGATAAAAGGCATCAAATTCAACATACATAATAAGTTGAAATAAGAGAGAGAGATTTCTAAAAATAGAACAGTTCATTCCAGTAAGCGTAAATAAATAAAACAGTCAGTAACAGTATCCTGTCAATATAATATATATAAAACATCGTAACTAATTTATTGCAAAAATGGAAGCATATAAAAGATACTTAAGTCTCGCAAAGGACTTAGAAATACCCCAGGAAAGAATATTTTCATGGTGCGAAGAGAAAATAAAAGAAGAAAAAGAAGAAAGAATTCGTAGAGAAGAAAATGAAGAAAGAATTCGTAGAGAAGAAAATGAAGAAAGAATTCGTAGAGAAGAAAATGAAGAAAGAATTCGTAGAGAAGAAAATGAAGAAAGAATTCGTAGAGAAGAAAAAGAACACGAAGAAAGAATACGTAGAGAAGAACGAGAAGAAAGAGTCCAAGAAAGGGAACTAAAAAGACAAATAGCATTAGCAGAAGAAGAAACCAAAAGGACCCAAATGATGCTGGAAATTGAAAAAAACAAAAACCGGTCATGAAAAAAAACATAATAATAGTGATGAATTTTTCGTGAAACTTCCACGCATGCCAACATACGATGAACGATCAGACTGTTTAGAATCCTTCTTACACCGATTCGAAGTTCAGGCTAAAGGTTATCGTTGGCCAGAAAGCAAATGGGCCACAGCCTTGATTAACTGCTTATCTGGAGAACCGCTAAAAGTTTTCTATACCTTAACAACTGAAGATGCAGATGACTATGGTAAAATTAAAGACGCTCTACTAAAAAGATTTAGATTAACGGAAGATGGTTACCAGGAAAGGTTTCACACTGCAAAACCGGAAAGTGGAGAAGACTTTAATACATTCGTGAACCGAATTACTCAATTTCTAAATCGGTGGCTTGAGTTGGCAAACGTAAAACAAGACGACTTTGCAGGCCTTTACTATCTCACGCTGAAGAATCGAATCTATCAAGCTTGCAACCCAGATTTAGTCGCATTCTTTAAAGAGAGAAAGCCAGAAAACTTGGACAAATTAAAAATCTACGCAGAAAACTTTAACAGCGCACATCCATTGACACCCCTTAGCAGAACATTGAAGGAACCATACTACGCTGCTGCTGCTCAGAGTCCAGGTACACCTAAAGTTCAGTACTCAAATAGAACGAGCCGATCAATCACTCGGAACACGCAAGTGAAACAGGAGGATCATAGTAACAAACCATGGAACAAACAGTTCAATAGAGACCATAGCCGATCCTATCAAAACAAAACAAGAAATAGCACTGACAATAATACTGAGTATAAGAAAACCAACAAACCTATAATTAAATGTCAATATTGTGGAATGAAAGGCCACACAGCAGACAAATGTTACAAAATCGTGGGATATCCAAAAGAAACTGCAAATGCATCACTCCAAACAGGTGTAAACAATCAGACACGAGTAATGCCAGGAGAAAATATAAATGTGTATTGCGTGAAAGGTATGTCACTTTTAACACAAACTCACAAATCAGGATCGCTATTTTTTTGTGAAGGCAAAGCTAATGGAACTGATTGCAAAATATTGAGAGACACAGGATGCAGTACAGTAGGAATAAAAGCATCTTTGATCAATGACGAAGACAAAACTGGAAAAACGGTACAATGCATCACATTCAGTGGCACAGTCGAAACCTTTGAAACAGCTAATGTGTACATAGAAACCCCATACTATACAGGAATAGTGGAATGCTGTATACTTCCCAACCCCGTCGCTGATGTTATTGTTGGCAATATAAAAGGTCTTAAAGACAACCCAACAGATGTAAAAGAATGGTCATTAACCCAAGAAACAGCTTGTCTAGCAGAAACAAGAAAGATGACTAAGACAACAGAGAAGCCAATGACTATTTCTCTTGAACCACAACAATTTGACAGGAACACGTTCATTGAAGAACAGAAAAAGGACCCGACTTTAACTTCATATTTCAATATCGCAAACAAAGGGACGAAATCAAAAGTTGAATACATCATTGAAAAAGATATTCTGTTCAGGTTACATAGGAAAAGAAACAAAATAGCTAAACAACTGGTCACGCCGAGTATTTACAGAAACAAAATCCTTGGAATAGCGCACGATTCAATAACTTCTGGACATCTTGGGAGCTCTTCCACATTGAAGAGAATATCCGAGAATTTCACATGGCCTGGAATTACTAAAGACGTCCGAGAATATGTGAAATCTTGTGACACATGCCAAAGAAGAGTCGCAAAAGGCAGAATACCGAGATTGCCATTAGAGACAACCCCAGTTATTGAAAAAGTTTTTCAAAAAGTTGCAATTGACATTATAGGCCCTTTAACAAAATCAGATAGAAACCATACACACATACTAACACTAGTCGATTACGCAACCAGGTGGCCAGAAGCGATAGCATTGAAATCAACTACATCGGATCACATAGCTGAAGCATTGATGACAATTTTTACTAGAATAGGCATACCAAATGAGATACTGTCGGACAATGGACCCCAATTTACATCACATATGATGCATGAAACCATGAAACTCATGGGAATCCAACACTCATTCACAACTCCCTACCACCCCCAAGCAAATGGTCTTTGTGAAAGATTTAATGGCACTCTAAAGAATATGTTAAGAAAAGTGTCAGCAGAAAAACCAGATGATTGGGACAGATACTTACCAGCAATCCTATTTGCATATAGAGAAATACCCCAAGAATCTACAGGCTACTCCCCATTTGAGTTGATGTATGGACGATCACCTCGCGGCCCGATCAATATAGTAGCCGACATTTGTAAAGGGAATGAGGAGGACAATAACGAAATTATGTTTGCTTACGAATATGTAAGAAACCTGAAAGACAGAATAGAGGACACGTGTAAGCTAGCACAGGAATCCGTCACTAAAAAAGCAGAGAAATACAAGGAATACTCTGATCGCAAAAGCAAATCAAGAAAATTTGAGATTGGTGACAAAGTACTAATACTCTTACCCGATGACTCGAGTAAACTTTTAGCTACATGGAAAGGACCATTCAAAATAACAGCAGTAAAATCTAATGTTAATTACGAGATTAAAATCAACAACACAACAAAGACATTCCATGCAAATATGCTAAAAAAATATTTTGATAGAGACACAGTGTCGCAACCTATGTTTACTAATATCGAAGCTTCAAATGCAGGATTAATCATACCGTTGGTCATGGGACACAGACACCCGAGACAGAAAAACAAACAAAAATCGCACAATTGCAACCACCTAAGACAAAAAAAGAAGTACGCAAAGTACTTGAGCTCCTAAATTTTTACAGGAAATACATTTACAACTTCGCGCACATCGCGACACCGCTAACAAATCTGACAAAGAATGGGTCACCGAACAAAATTGTTTGGACAGAAGCGTGTCAGAATAGCTTTAACCAATTAAAGGCATTACTCTGTTCAGAACCAATTCTTAAATTACCCGACATGTCAAAAGAATTTGTTGTAAGAACTGACGCGTCTGATAAGGGCATCGCAGGTGTACTATTACAGGAACATGAGGGAACTCTAATGCCTTGCTTATATGCAAGCAGAAAATTATTGGACAGAGAATCACGATACTCTGTAATAGAGCGTGAAGGACTGGCCATCGTCTTTGCTTTAAAGACATTCAGCAGATATCTACTGCTAAAAGAGTTTGTGGTCGAAACGGACCATAAACCACTCACGTACATAAGAAATAACAAAATGAATAATAGTAGAGTACTAAGGTGGAGTCTATTTTTGCAAAATTACACTTTCAGTATCTCTCACATACCAGGCTGTGAAAATATTCACGCCGACCTACTTTCTCGATTAGTATAAACACGTGAGAAGGGTATAACTTAACCTCCCATGCATACTGTTAGTTACCTCGCAAACTATGCCAAATCAGAACGCACAATTTCGATAATTTTATTTGTAAACATGATGACCCAACTTAATGTAACATTGAGTATTGTTTGGATATATATACCATACCCATTCATGATTTGGGAAATCTTCTCTTTATCTATTATTGTTATGAATTTTCACTCATTTATGATTAATAATTGAAATGTCAATATTTCATTTACATTTTCATTCATTTCATTTAGTAAATTACCTTCATATCATCGACTTTAATCATGCTTCATTGCCATCATTATTGTTTATCACAATGATTTGTAATCACATTGCCATCATATTGTTTATCACAATGATTTGTAATCACAATCTTTCATTGTTATTGTCACCCATTCATATACCTACGTTAATATAAACATTTCCATGTCTAGTTAATAAATAATTTAATTGTAGCACAAATCATAACAATGGATTAATGCTAGAGTATCATGATAGCAAATTTACTTCCGTTTGTAAAATCTATCTTTCCCATAATGGTTAAAGAGTATATTTTAAACGTGGGTGGGGGTGTCACAGTAAAGATTGTTCACAATTATCTTATTAAATTTTATTTTATTAGGAACTGAATTCATCTCACTCCAGTTATATTTCGGTAGGCTTAGATAAACTTTACCTTCTAATATTAGATCGTCTTTCCTTTTATAGCCTTCCCTCGAATTAATTTCTAATTAGTGAATACTTTTCGTTCTACATTCTGTCACGTAGCCACTTATTATAAAAGCTGATAGGTCTAACATTCGACACTCACTTTCTCTCCACAATCTATGCCGGACGGCCAGTCACTCTATTCCTATATATATATTGTAAGATTTTTATCTTTTGGGACTTTGTAGATATTATATCTACACCATTAAGACGCCGGAGCTTTTAACTTTGATTGTATAATCTTCAAGGATCAAACCCAAGCCCGCTGTACTACACTATAACCCCTTACCAATTGCCTGGAAGTGGAATTTTACGAGTCCAATCCTGTTATCAGAGGAATAGATCATCCAAGCCCATCAACTGCCTGGAAACGTAAACTTATGAACCTGATATATTATCATAAGTTACGTAAAGTATTCATATCTCTATTTGTAACTACCACGATCACTGTTTATCTCTTTTAATTAAATTTCATCATTATTTTATTTCATTGTAAACAAATCGTTAATTGTTTTTCATTTATAGTAACTAGTAAATTCTGGGGCCTCATTCTACATATATCTTTATGCATAGTCGAGTAGCTCTTTACTCACTTGAGACCATGACCAAGCTGATAATTACAAAAATTCGTGGTTATCATTTTAAAGCAAATTTCTATACCATTTTTCCTCTTAGAGATGATCGAGATGTGAACATAACGTGTACAAGATAACATTGTTGAACTCCTACGTTTAGAAATCTAGACATAAGTGCCAAATGCCAATGGCTCCATCCATTTTAATTCTCATCAAAATTTATCTTTTTATTTTTTTTTTACGCCAACGGAGGATCAAATTGAAAACTGTGGCCTAAAGAATTACGTTTGTTGCAAAAATATCATTACAAGTCAAAATCAATTTTCAGTAAAACCGGATGCGAACGGATGAAGAATATGTTTTGAAATCTAACGGATTGGTTTAATTTTTAAGATTTGTTTTGATTTTGTTTTTCTTTTTATTTATTTTGCCAAGAATAATAGGAATACCTAAATTTAAATATGTATATATACATATACATATATATATATATATATATATATACAAACACACACACACACACGCACACACACGCGCGCGCGCGCGCGCGCTCACACACAAAGAATAACAACAAAAATGCGACCAGTTGTGTTAAACGACAACCTAAAGTTGAAGACCTGAATGAAAGTAGTGGAAACGTGGACGCTTAAGAGGAAGTGTTGACGAAAGTGAGAAAGGAAAGAATGTTGATCGATAAAATCAGAAAGAGGCAGTTTTGGTTTCTGGGACATGTGTAGAAGAGAAGGAATAGAAAAAATGTGTACATCTGGGATGCTTGAAGGAAAGATAAGAGAGCTAGAGGAAGACAACGAATGACATATCTAAATAACCTAAGAATGGCCAAAAGTGATTTTAAAAGCAACTCAGATTTCTTGCGCACCGAAGAGGACCGTGATACGTGGAGACAACGTGCTCAAGAGTACAAGCCACGATGGACGATATGCCCATTGTAATATTATTATACTAAAATCAGGTTGTTCCAAAAATAGGAAAGGTATAATAAGTATATTTTGCTAGAAAATGCGATAGTCGGAAAAAAGACAGATGTTATTACACATATCCAAGTTTTTCTTACTTTTAATAGAAGCAGTTATTTACGCATATATCCACCTACATGCCCATCCACCCCTCACACAGCCACCCGTCCACCCACACATCCATATACACCCATTAAGCAATCACCGACAGTCAAGTCATGGTTTGGTAACAATCAGTCAGATATATTATGATTGAACCTCGATTTCTTCATTGTATTTAAAAATTAGCAAATTTCTACTTCGATTAAATACTGTTTAAAATAGTAAAGTAAAGTAAAGTTTGGCTAAATCGCCCAGCTGTGCTCATGATTAGCGTGTTGAATGTTTAAAATTGAGTGACTCCTTGTTGTTTTTTTAAATTATTCTTGGAATTTGTAACTTTCCATTAACCCGTAACGTACCTAATAATAGTAGCAATGTTGATTTGTGTGACATAGAAAAAGACGGGTTTTTTTCTTCTTCAAATAACAATAAAGAGTCACTCAATATTATGGCATTCAACACACTGACCAGGGGCACGACTGGGCGGGTTAATCGAATGTGGCTTTTACTAAAAAAAAAAAACAAAATTAATAACTACTGGACAGAGCAGCTACAGCTAGCTATACAAGCAAGTAATCAACGTCTCATTAGTGGGATGCCACTGTACCAGATTTAAGCAGTTTCCATTCTGTGGACATATTATTTCCGATTAAAGCTTATAAATGGTGTTTATACTGATACTACTAATGTTTCTTATGTTTTTGTCTGCCAAAATTGTAACAAAATTTTATAAACACAAAGTTATAAGTTACACATAATATTGGCAGTGGTCTAAGTGTTGACAGATTAACTTCATGACTGAATATTGCTGACAATGCGTATGAGTGTGCTTGCTTAAAAGTGAAAGTTTGTTTTTCATGTTAACCACCATCTCAAAACGCTATTATGTTGGGACGAATAAGACCAATAACATTGAAGTTAAAATTATAATGTTATCAAATACGAAATTTGGGCCTTTTGCAATGTATGTAATTGTGTTTATTCTCTATAATAAAGGATAAAAATTAACCTAAAGTTTCATATATTTGTAGCTATATCTATAGATAGAACAAAATTGACGTGACTCAGTTCTTTGTTATTGTTTTAGCCAGTCATTTTTATGAGTAGTTCTCACTAAATTATATCAATCAGTCTATAAAAGTTTAAGCTTAAAAAAAATCAGTTTTGTGTGTTTGAACGTTTTTCTGGTTGGTGAAATGTTGTGAGCTTTTTTGGCCATCCGCACAGCATCAATATTCATCGTCCAGCACCTAGTTCATCCCGTTATTTTAAGGAAAAGGGTCACACAATTTGTAAAGTGTTCAACATTTTTCAACAAACGAAAAGGTTATTCCAGGAATAGATCGTTAAAAGAAGAGTAAAAATTACGAGATATACTCATAAGGTGAAATAATACTCAAAGTTTGTTATCCAAATGCTTAATTTTGTAAAGTCATTTGATTTTCTTATTTATTGATGCATTGCGTTTAGCTAAAAAAAACTCATAACAACAATGCCAGCCGGATATTCCGTACAAACTCACAGAACTAAATGTAACTTTAAACGTTTATAGTCTGATTAATACAATTTAGTAAAAAACTACCCTTTAAAAGGGCTGGCTAAAACAATAACAAAACGCTGAGTGACGTCAGCTTCATTCTATCTATACCTAACATTACTATACTTTAGACTGGAATATTCTGAATGTTTACCGAATGGACGAAACGTTGGCCGTGGGGTAGCAGGAAATCCAGAACCTGTGATCAGAATAAAAAGAATTTAAGAGGAAGCAATAAATGGTGAAGATAATGATAAATAAATTCATAAATATTATATAAATGAATAAATAACTTAAATCTAAATAAAATAATAATAATAATAATAATAATAATAATAATAATAATAATAATAATAATAATAATAATAATAATGATGATGATGATGATGATGATGATGATGATGATGATGATGATAATAATAATAATAATAATAATAATAATAATAATAATAATAATAATAATAATAATAAAAGATAAATGAATTAATGAATAAATAAATAAATAAATAAATAGATAAATAGATAGATAAATAAATAAATAAATGTATTATTCAATTTTAATCATAAATAATAATAATAATAATAATAATAATAATAATAATTATTATTATTATTATTATTATTATTTATTATTATTATTATTATTATTATTATAATGATAATAATAAAAATAATAATAATAATAATAATAATAATAATAATAATAATAATAATAATAATAATAATAATAATACAATTATAATAATAATAATAATAATAATAATAATAATAATAATAATAATAATAATAATAATAATAATAATAATAATAATAATAATAGGTCTATGCATGGATTCATCCTTACCTGGATTGAGGTTGGGATTTGTGTTCGGGATAGAAGGAGACTGCCTGGAATATAAAATAAAATTTAAAAAATAAAACAAGAAACTAGATTAAAAAGCAAATTCTGTTGAACATTTATAAAGTATTATTTACATCTCAGGCGATTTCGATTTCTATTGACTGATTTTTCAATGAAAAGTTTGTATGAACCAAAAGTATTTTTCTTTTTTGGGGGGTTTGTTTGTTTGTTTCTTTATTTATTTGTTTTTGTTTTTATTTTGTTTTCTTTGTTTTTTTTTTCTTGCTTTTTAAAAAAATATTGTTTCCTTTTGTCATAGAACGACTATGTGTTCTAATCGTATGTCCTGGAGGTCAAAGGTTCAAGTCCCGCTCTGAGCGGAGCATCGTTGAGCCCTTACTTCTACTCTTTACTCACATTCTCTCACCATACTCGGGTATAAAATGAATACCTGGCCGGAAACAGCGTTGTTTCTGTCTGAGATCAATTGTAACTTGGTCTAACAGGCGTCATGTCTCTCCTAGATGTTATGTGTTGCTATTGATTAGTAGTACTTACTTACTACTTACTTAGGCCGCCCCATGGGGCGCCCAACATGAGCCACAAGTCTTCGCCATTCAGTCCTGACTAGTAGTTCCCTTGTAAATCACGCTATTGGATATTGCTCTATATAAATGCTTGATATTTTTAGTTTGTAATACTCAGGAATAGACAATACATAGAGTAACAAAGTCAAACGATTTCAAGTGTGCTGGATGACAAGGATACAGCATACTAGCCCCAGTGTAATGTGTTTGAGGGCTTTTTACATTAAATAGCGACAGTATTGGTGTAAAAATTGAGCTTAATAGGTGACTGTACTTAACCAATCAAAAAGTTGTTCCACATCACGGTGTGCCAAGGAAGTAAATGGAGTGTTATGAAATGCAATCAACATCATGAACCCATCGTAATCCCCTATACAAAATTTTCAATTGTATCTAATGAACAACTGTTCAATTGTATCAATGATATTATAATATATTATATATACTCGTTGATTGTATATTATTAACCCTATCTACCTGGCGCAGTTTGTATAGGACGGGTTGTTCATTTCATTGACAGCCGTCGTAATTAGAGGGTAACGTCCTTGACCGCAAGTCTGACCTTTGAAATCGTCAAGGTCAAGAGCCCAGAACATGATGCCTCCAAATCCATTTTGTTTGGTGTAACAAGCCTGGAACGAAAAAAAACAAAAAACAAAAACAAAAACAATGTCACAAGGCACCAACCCCATAATATATATGAAGACTACAACGAAAAACAAACACAAATGCATGTACACATAGAGACACACATACACACATACACACATATACACATACAGAGAGAGAGAGAGAGAGAGAGAGAGAGAGAGAGAGAGAGAGAGAGAGAGAGAGATAGTCTGTTTTATTGATAAAATTTAGTACAGCCTAGTATATGACAACACAATATTGGAACATTTTGTCTTGTTCAGTGATCAACCTTATGACAGATCATTATTTGACAGACCCCAGCACAGCTCAAATATCTTTATGAGTATTCTATCCCTTCCCATAAATGGTAACCCATAATTATACTATTTTTACCATTTTGATCTGTGACGTCAATTAATCAATCATTACATTTCAATAAATATTATTAGATTCTTTAAATAGAAATAGACATTAATTAAGCGTTTTTTAATAATTCTTTTATTCAACGATGACGAAATCGGATTTCATTCAGGGGTAGAATAAAAGTTTTCTTACACTCTTCGTTTTGGAATTCTAAGTTTGTTCCCAACTCGCATTCGCAAGCTCGTGCAGCGATTGGTCCAGAATTCCGATAAGTAAAGTGTAAGAATCGTGCGAATACTATTACAGTAGCTATGACAGGCTGGAGTAGAATCTT
>NC_088364.1:43630696-43705696 GCF_034508935.2 Berghia stephanieae | reverse complement strand
ACTATTAGTGGTATTTGAAATTATTAGAGTAGGTAAATGGCATTTTTCCTTTCAAGGACCCCCCCAACCCCCATCCCCAGTAAACCGAGGCTCCTACCTGGCGAGAGCAGCTAGTTCGTATCCATTGTCTATTGTATCTTTGCCAGCGGGGAACGCCCCTGTTAGTAAAAGGCGGGGTTTTCCAGATGAGGCAGCATCGCTTTGAAAAACTTTCATCAGTTCCTAGAAATCAAAGATAAAATCATATTATCAATAAGCTTAATTGGAATTCTAAAATATTGATTCCTTTTTTCCCTTCTATTCTATTCTATTCTATCCAGAATTTATTGATATAATTTTCAGTTTACTCAAACCCTTTTCATCAATTCCAAATTCTTAATTATGACCTTTGGCATTTTTAGAATTAAATTAACTTCACAAGGAGCTTTATCATCCACCTAAACATCCCACCACATAAGATCGCAAATAGGAAAACAGTTATGAGTACAATACATAAAAATCAATAAGCTTGTATTGCGCAATATCCACTAAATTTACTCAAAGCACTTTAAAAAGCAGATGTACAGTCAGTAACAATTTAGTTAGCACGGCAGACATGTTAGAATGTGTCATGTTTGCCTTCAGTATTCTCTAGAGGAAGAGAGGAGGTGATGGGTGATAACCTCGTAGCCAACAGCAACACTTAACATGAAGGACGAAACATGACGCCTATTAGTAGGTGATATGACTTTTTTTTCCTCGACAGAAAAAAACATGTTAATGGCCATGTACTAATTTTAACGGTGAGTTAGTGTGAGTAAAGAGCCTTTTCCAATGACTCATATATGCACCACTAAGAGCGGGACTCGAATTCAGGACCTTCCAATCCGAAGTCGAGTGTCATACCACAATAAGGCCACATAGCCGCACAGTAACAATTTTGTTAGCACGGCAGACATGTTAGAAGGTGTCATGTTTGCCTTCAGTAATTCTCCAGAGGAAGAGAGGAGGTGATGGGTGATAACCTCGTATAAATTCACAAACTTCCAGGGACACGTCATAATTTACCTTTAATCCTAGTCAAAACGCCACTTAGTCTCAGAGCGGAAACAACTGAATTTTTGGCCAATAACTAACAACTATTCAAATCAAGTCCGTTTTCACACTAAAACAGAGTAGATAGAGTTGCATTTGTCGAGTTAGAGACCTTATGTTAGATTACTCAAAGGTTCAAACCCTCATAAGAATTCTCTCTCTCTCTCTCTCTCTCTCTCTCTCTCTCTCTCTCTCTCTCTCTCTCTCTCTTTCTCTCTCTTTGTTTTCTTTATAATTTATTTATTAGTGCTATGCGTGTGGGAAAAATACTCATAAAACATCTGCCAGCCACATAACATGTACCAACACACAAAATTATATGTAACCTTTAACGTTTATAGTCCGATTGATAGATTTAGTGAGATTAAGCCAATAGACTGTGAAAACAACAACAAATATCTGTGTGACGTCATCTCCTAGCTCCATCTATACTTGTCTCTTCTCCCTCCCTTCCTCTCTCTCTCTCTCTCTCTCTCTCTCTCTCTCTCTCTCTCTCTCTCTCTCTCTCTCTCTCAATATATTATTTCACGTACAAATACTGAGGGTCATCTCCAAAGTACCGTAAACCGACATCTTCAAACATTCTTCCCATAGCAATAACCGCCACAAAAAAATAGCACCACATCATATCAATATAAATACGCGGCACCCGTGAGAATATCCTGGCTTAGTTGTTGCTTGTGGTCAGCCCCATCAATCACGATGTTGCTTACACAAACATGTCTGATACAGACAATATTTTCTAAAATAAATTACTAACAATCATTCCCAATGCTGCATTCTTCATACCTACGTTGTTTCGCAAAGTTTCCTGACAGGGCAGAATTCTCTCACGGTATTTTATTATTGGCGATTAAAATCACCCTAGGCTTCTTGTATGTACTGTTGCAAACCTAACCATTTCTCCTTACGTTTAGCTTCTCAGATATTGAGCATTTAGCGCGATATTAATTGTTTGCAGTTATTTGTGACTCACTGAGTCAATATGGTATTTTTGCCGGGGTGAACAAGAGGAAGATAAGAAAGTCAATGTAATAAGAATTTTTAAAATTAAGATTATTACACTTTCAGATACTATATTCTCTCTCCTCAGCAAAAACAGAGTTGTGAACCCAGTTTTCACCGTGAAGTTCCCGAACACAGAACTGAATTGAAAAGGTTGGTTATATTTATCATTTAAACTAATCAGAATTAATGAACTAAATCCAATTACATGAAATTGAGGTGTTGTCACCTAATACCAAAATACACCACATGTCTACCTCACATGCATATCGCAGTAATCAACCGTGCACTTTGAGGGAAACTTGGGTCTATTGTTGCATTTGGAAACCATAATGGTTGTGTATATTTGAATTAACAATTCTATGGAGATATTTGATAAGAACATCGGTTGTTTTTAAATCGAAACAGAGGAAACTATGTAAGAAAACGCATTGTTTACATACTCTTCAGACGAAAAGAGTATCTACCGGTAACACAGTTTAATCACGTGTTCCAATCACGAAAATAGAATGGCGTTGAAAGTCTATCCATAAACATAAATAAATTTATTGTCCAAACTATAAAAACAATCAATAACAAGAAATGATAACCAGAAATACAAAACAAACAAAGAAAAACCATAAAATACTTCAGAGACCGACAGAATAAGATCCCCCGCCTCTGGTCGTGTTAAAAAGACATATAGAAGTCTCGGGTTTATGGCATTTAGACATGTTGAAAGTCATACTCTTTTGGTATGTGAAGTAACAAAAATTATGTTCAAAATGTGAAGGAAAAAAAGTATTACCTGTGTGGTTAGACAACTGATAGAAATAATTAATACATAATATAAGTATTCAGCCACACCTGCATAAGAGCTAAAAAGTTTTGTTTATCCTGAGGCGGTGATCCTCTATCTGCCGGGTATTCCCAGTCAATGTCAAGGCCGTCAAAATTCCTTGACCTTAAAAACTTGACAGCCGCTTGAGCGAAAGTGTTTCTGGACGACGGCGACTGCGCAATTGTGGAGAAACCGGAACTTCCTGCGTTATATCCTCCAATGGCTAACAAGACTTTGAGCTTTTGGTTTTGGGTTTTGAGATTCAACATTTTTTCATACCTGCAAGATAGAAGATTACATTATGACCATTTGACATTGTAATTAATAGATGTTTTCTTTCAAAAAAATTGTTATTGAATAAGTCAATTTTTTCTTTCAAAATATCACTGTATAAAAAAATTACCAACTGAGACATTGTGATCTCTCTTTTTTCAGTGTGGGTATGTGTAATGTGCTCAGCGCTGGAAGGCTGCTATTCAAAGAGCTCTTAAAAGTAGTGCATTTTACGACTGTTTTAAGTGTTATTTCTATATCGGACAATTTTTTTATATTCAGGGGATTTCTTATGACTTTATACTGCTTTTGACGAAATTTTGACGTTGAGCGTTTCAAACTCGTGCGAAATGAAACAATCACATTGGCCACGTGGAATAAACGTACTTTGAACCATTTGGTCAAAATTGAAAACGTTATTCAAGAAATGAAAAAGTTCCAAATTAGCATCCTTGGTATCGAATTTTTGTCTTCATTTTCATTTATTATTCTTATCCTTCTCGTTGACACTCACACCAAATGAACGATAGAGGAGTGGCTGATCATTCAGGTTTACCTCTGAAGTCTTGTTGTTGCACGACGCAAAAAAAAAAAAAGAAAAAAAGAAGAAGGTTTGACCATGCAATATGGCATTTTGATAAGTCATCTTATTAGCTGAATATCAAACACATAGAGCCAAAAATTTTCATCGTGTTCTAGCTTGTTGGATTCAGAGAAAGATGTAGTTTTTTAATGATGCACTTTATTTGTTGGTGACTAATCTCACTAATGAATTATAGCGGTTGCAAAAGTTGTCCGTTTGTTCTTCTGTTCAGTATATTTACGGGGATTAAGATGTCATTAGGACTTGTACAATAGCTACTTTCAGCCAAACAGATTAGGTGACCTACCAATTATTGAGCATTTAAATAAATGCTTTGACACTGTGATAATATTATATAGAATTCATTTGTAAAATTGTACATATTTTAAACCACGCCGGTGTCTAAAATCTGTGAAATTGTAACTTAAGAGACCTTGTGATTTCGGCTGGTAAGCACATTGTTGACCCTGCTGCCTGAACGTTGTATTAAGTCTGGGTCATCTGGATGCTTACATTTGAAGTAACATATTTGTTAAAACTAATGGAGAACCCGCAATATTTACAGAGAAATAGAGGCTATTTCGAACAGCCCCTCGTCTATTTTAATTATTATACCACTGTATTTTAAAAAAAATTAAGATAGATCGAGACGAATCTTTTGAGCCATCAATGATAAAATCGGTCCGATGATAAAGTTTGTAGGTGTGCGGAAATGAATCTAGAATCAGGGTGGTCAAATGGAAATTTCTAAGGCAAAGGTCAAATTAGAGGCCGATCATTATGCCCAAGCAGATATTCTAAATAACCATTTAAGTCAATGGGTAATAGAATTACCCTTAATTTTAAAAACGTTTGCAAGTTACTACGATATCAATCTGTAAAAAATAGTTTATAATTTTATATTGATTTCCAGGGGTTCTGCGTTTGTTGTAAAAAAAAAAAAAATTACATGGGCTGTACGAACGATGTTATCCACCAACCTTATTCTCTTAAAGAACAGAAAAGACTTGGTTATGAGTTTCCTTTCTCTTATGAATGGTAGTGATATTATTCTTTCTTAAAGAGGGAAACATTTTATATTTCTGATTATTTTAACTTTAAATTCACGGTTTGCTTTCCGGTTCATCCCAACACAACACAGATTTGAGGGTATGAGTGACATATTGATAGCAATGATATCTTCCCATTCCAAATTGAAATGGGTGGTCGAAATTTAGAATAAGTTGAAGAATGAAAGTCCTAGAGGTTTAAGATAGACGTATAAGGATTGACAGTAGGCTTACATACATACAGACGGATATATATATATATATATATATATATATATATATATATATATATATATATATATATATGAGTGTTGGTGGGTACTCGTAGGTACGAAAGTACTCAATAATGATGGTTAGAGCTAATATAAAATATAAATTGTGACTCACATTATATGGCTGAGAGGTTCGTTTCTGTGGCTTTATTCTACGTCCTCAGTCGGCGTAAGACTGAGGACGTGGAATAAAGCCATAGAAACGAACGTCTCGGCCATATAATGTGAGTGACAATTTATATTATATATATATATATATATATATATATATATATATATATTATATATATATAGACAGATAGATAGATAGATAGATAGATAGAGAGAGAGAGAGAGATAGATAGATAGATAGATAGATAGATAGATAGATAGATAGATAGATAGATAGATAGATAGATAGATAGATAGATAGATAGATAGATAGATAGATAGATAGATAGATAGATAGGATAGATAGATAGATAGATAGATAGATAGGTGCTTACTTACATCCCCGTGCTCCAAGTGGTGGAGTCATCGTTCCACTCATAAGGCCTTATACCAAGACCTGACGGAGCAGCGAATGCATACATGATATGAGTACACAGATTGGGGTCCACGTCCTGGGGTAGAAACTTCCCTTTGCCATTGCGGTACTGAGACCAGTTTGTGTAGTAGCAAACAACACGTGAGGCGTCTGAGGATTTAACAGGAGTTGAGATTATATTGTAACTGTTCTGTGAATTCCTTTTCCTATTTTTTTTCTTTATTTCTCCTTTTTTAAAAAGCTAAGACACTAGTGGAGAACCCGCATTATTTGTGGGCAATAAAGTCTGTGGGTGTTCGCAAAAGGATCTGGCAACAGGACGAACAGATGGCAGCAGCTTCTAATGGTGCTCACACTACTATGTTATGACGATCGACCCAATCAGCAAATTATTTACCGCACTCGTGCACCGTCGCAAACCCACAAGGAAGCTTCGTCTCATTACACCGTTCAACTAGATGTTCTGCGGTTTCGGGCTCGTTACCATTGATCAAACTGAAGTAGCCTTTTCGCCAATTCGCAGATCAAACCTCTGATGTCTACATCAGATATAAGCGGTCCATTTGCCATTTTATTTCGGGTTGATCAAACCTCTGTTGTTAGTTCAGAGGATTGATCATCTGGTTTTGAATATACATTAAATAGACCAAGAAGAGCTGCTATTGTATTTGAAAAAAAAAAAAATAAAAGTACGTCAAACTAGACGCCTGGGTATGACTCAAAAACTTTTAAACTCGATCTTTGATTTCATTTAAGTAAAAAAAAAATAGAGCGCTAGTTCGAATACTAATCAATTAATCGTTCCAGCAATACTAGCTTTAATCATAATGATGTCATTAACAAATTTAATGCAGAGCTTTAATAACTAAATGGGTTTCCCCGGCCACAGTGTACTCTTAGTCTCGATCCCTATCAGAGTTCAGTTAGAAAATACATTAAAAATTTTAAAATTTCTTTTTGCAAACCAACAATATCTTTTATGGTGAATACACGATTTGAGTTAGCCTCTTCAACTAATCTCAACGCGCTTTACTAGGGTTCCCAAGCTAACAACACTTAAAAACGTAGGACGGGAAATAACGCATGTAAGGACTCAATCCTTTATCCCTCTTACAGTGATACTCAAACCACTGACTTACAAGTCAGAAGAGCCCAGTGCCAAATCACAAAACCATATACTAGTTACACATTGAGCGTATTATATTCGTGCTTTACTTACCGATGGCCGAAGCAACTATGGAAATAATTAGTAAATGTAGCCACATTCTGTACAATCCACAGCTGAAATTAAAAATTAGTAAAACTTTGATTTATCTAATAAATTTGCTTCTTGCCTTGGGGGAGGAGGGGGGGGGGGGAGTTGGTGTTATTATACAAACAATAACCCTGGCTCGAGTCCCACATCAGACGAGGCGATTTGATCCTAGAAAGATTCAATGGCTATTTCTGGTAAATTGCCCGTTAATAAGGAAGAAAAGTCGTGACATCAAACCCTCTACTCTCTTGGGTTTTAAATCCTTATAACCAGTCCTCCGGAGTACTAATAAATAATAAGTTACATAAAGGTCGCATATAACTATTGCAATAACACGATGTATATGCAGATTGTTAGGATTACGGGACGTAAAAGAGCGAAGATGTTTGACCTTTATCGACCACCAGCATTTATTTAGGCTAGAAAATAAGATATCATCACTCTGAAACCAGAGAATCAATTACACACGGTATGTATCCAGTCCTCCGGAAGAGTGGTTTTACTACTATTCTATTCCAATGAAATAGGAACCAGTTTTTTGACGTCACACTTTTCTTCCATTTGAGTTCATGAGATAGTATAGTGGTAGAGTTCTCCTTCCACAAACATAGGGACCGATTTTGATTCCGGTTTCAAACCAGATTTTATCTGATCATTCTGGCCATCCAGTACTATTGGATAAAAATATGAAATGCTGTGTATGAAATAGGCTGACAGATTTTTTTTTTAAATTGATCTTTTATATTGCGTAATATCCACTACACGTGCTCAAAGCGCTATTATGTAGGACGGGACATGACGCCTGTTAGGCGATATTCCACTTTTTTCGGACAGACACAACGCTGTTAACGGCCAGGTATTCATTTTACACCTGAGTACGGTGAGAGAATGTGAGTAAGGAACATTTTCCAAAGACTCAGCTATGTGCCGAGCGAGGCTCGAACCCAGGACCTTTCGATCCGAAAGCGAGTGTCATACCACGAGACCACATAGCCGTGTATGAAATAGACTGACTGGTTTTTGTTGTTTTTCCAATATTCTTTCTTGTATTTTCCTTTCTGTTTTATCTCGCACAGTTTCAGATCTTTATCTTACACCAGTGCCTGCTCTCTAATTCGTAACAATGATTGTGTAGCTGGGTCTGCAAGTAATTTGCGGGAGACTGGCGTTCTATCCGAGCAAGGAATTGGTGCTATGCGTTGAGGAAAATACTCACAACATCCAACAGTCGGATATTACGTAGCAACACATAAAACTGTTTGTAACACTTAAACGTTTATAGTTGATACAATTTAGAGAAATTTAATCACCAAACTTGCCGTCTAAAAACAATTACAAAGAGCCGAGTGACATCTATTGTGTTCCTTCTATAGAAGGGTCAAAATTGACGTCACTCAACCCTTTGTTTTTGTTATAAGCGTTTGTGAGTAGTTATCACTAAATTCTATCAAGCAGACTATAAACGTTCAAAGTTACGAATAGTTTTGTGTGTTGGTATGTTATACCCGGCTGGCGGATGTTTTGAGCCTTTTGGGTAAACACATAGCATCAATTGCTACTGCAGTCCATTTTACATTTACATAATAACCCAATGCGTCAATATGGTATTAGATGTTGGAATGAATGCCAAGGACAAAAATTGAGTTTGAAGACAAAATTATCAGAATTATATAGCAAATTTAAACTTTGCAAAAGTTTAAGAGACAAAACTCCATCTCATCAATTATTGCATTTAATTTTCTAAGCATATAATAAGATCTGAAAAGGAGTGTAAGAAGTAGTGTCAGACAAAGCAGAGACAAGGAAAAAACTATCATGAAAAAAAATAGCCGGCCTCGGCTGGGGATTGAACTTCGGACCTCAGAAGAAGAAGAAGAAGAAGAAGAAGAAGAAGAAGAAGAAGAAGAAGAAGAAGAAGAAGAAGAAGAAGAAGAAGAAGAAGAAGAAGAAGAAGAAGAAGAAGAAAGAGAAGAAGCATTACAAGCAGCATGTGTTATAGCAAAATCAATCCTTTTTTTCCCTTTAACTCACCAAAGTGATTACCAGATGTAATATCTTTGATAACACCGGACACACCTGACAGTAAAATTAATGTTTGCCGAAAGAGATGATTGCCGTGAATCGACAACTTGAGTTATGTCAATGGGATAAACGTTTTGAGACAAAATGTAAATACTGCAGAGGTATTAATTTTCAATATAAAATATAAGTAACTGCAAGGCTGCCCTGAACCCGTGAGCTCTAAAATCTAAGACTTCTCTTTCCATACACGAACAAAAACGCTTATTTTTACAATTTGTCCTGAAAACGTTTAATTCATAAATATTTGTAGGTCTAGGTCAATCGAGTAAAGTCACCCAAACTTGGTAAAAATTCTTAGACCTGACAGTCTGACACTCTCGGGTTTAAGAATATGTGACAAATTTGATGACTTTTTAATTTTCAAAAATGTGTTTTGTTAGTGCAATGTAGTATTGACTAACAGTTTCAATCATAAAAAAAATATAATTTTATAAAATTCGGATCCATTCAATCGAACAACGAAAACTATCTTTTGTAGTATAAGTGTTTGATGGATTTATAAATTTGTTTTCTTTTTTCGATTGAATCAATTTGAGCCCAAACCGTCCCTTGTCATTCATTTTGTTCTTTTTCGGAGTTTCATTTAATTATGAATGTTTATCATTCATGTTTGTTCGATACTTTTACTACCGTACTCTGAAAAAACACGTTTTTAATATTTTAACCAACATTTTTAAAAAGCAAAAACAATCGAACAAACAAACAAACAAACTCGCCCTTTAAATATATCGATCTATTAAAATGACCCTCGTCTTTTCAAAAATCTCTCAATCCTGGGACACGAGCGTTCTGGTCCAAATTAGAATACGTGTTTGTTTGTTTGTTGTTTTTTTTTTTCTTTTCTTTTGTTTTTTTTTTTTTTTTTTTTTTTGGGGGGGGGGGGGGGTCTTTTTGTTTCAAAGTACGGCAGTATAGTGCCAAATGCATAATATCATGGCCTCTTATGTACTTACCTCTGCTTGAGACAGTCGTTGAAAGATGAACAGGAAAATAATCGGATGAGTATTTGTCGGAAATGAGATTCACGTTTCTTTGGAGGAAAACAATTGGACGTTTTAAATCTTGTATGGCACGTAGTTGCATTCAATAATATAAACTATTTTAATGAAATTCGTATCAATGTTTTCTGAGAGATGTTACAATTTTAAGGAGAAAAAATCCGGCGCAATTCAAATGAGCTCAAAATTCAAGTTAAAAACAGTAATGTATATTTTGTTGGTGGCAGTTGTTTTTTGTTTCTATAATATGAGTTTGAAGATGGTTGATGATTACCAGGAAATCATAGCTTTCATATATTCCAATGGAATTTAGATGTAGATTAGTGGTCACTGTTATGTTAGTAGTCGTTAAATCTTAATAATATATACTATTTACTTGAACGAATAAAAGAATGATGGTCTGTGGTTAGGCGGGTCATTCGTAAGTTTTTATGAGATCTCTCGGTCATTCAACAGTTATATAGACCAGGTCAGACCCTCCGTGACGTCATTTACTGATAAGAAACCAAATTTACATTCGAGGGAGAATTGTGGTCACTGGACTTTCTTTGTATCTGGCAACTCGCCTCTACATTACACTTGGCTTTAACCCTTCAATTGCTGGAATCATTTTCTGTCAAACTGTAAATATTTCTCCAGACGTTTACACTGTTACATAAACCCACAAATTTTCACCAGAGAGCATCAACCAAGAGCCGACATATTGAGGAGCGAATAGAATAGCTGTAACTTCCCCAAGTGTGAAAACAATGATTTTATAATAATATGGCGACCATTTAGAATAAAATCGATCCCAGCATGTGAGGGGTCAAATTGAAGGGATAATGTGGAGGGAGAGTCAATCTGGTTCTATTTTTTTTAACGTGATGTCAGAATCAGGTCTTCATTGTTGCTGGTTTTGGTGGCGGTGACGACAGCTACAAGCCACTCTCTACGTTCACGTCTTTCTTTCTCCATTCTAAATTGGTTTGTGTGACAAAGGATTGAGATATTTAGGTACAGCTGCTGTGATAATATTATTATCATAATTATAAATTATTGCACATTGACGTCAGAGTGAAATTTATAGAAGTAGCAGAATTATCTTCCGTGGTTCATGGTTCAGCCTGAATTCCAAACGCAAGAGGAGGGATTTGAACGGAATGGGATTGACGGAAAGAAGGTGCAATGATGTACATAATATTGCGGATTTCAACGCATTCTCCACGCTAAATGCGTTTCGAGACGCTTAATGTTTAATTCCCCGACGGGTACATAAGGAATTAAATGCGTATTTATTATAATCCTAGACACCAGTCATGTATCCATTAAATACAGCAACAATAATCAAACAAAAAGACAAGAAGACTTATCCATTACTTTTTATAGTCAGGTGCAGCCCATTAAGTGTGCAATTTGTGGTCTCTTACAACTGTCATTTATCACGTAACAGAATAGAATCAAAATACAAAACAAAACAAACAAAAAAAAAAACAAAAAACAAATAATCTTCAGCTTGAAAACAGCACGATATGCATTTATTGTCCTAAAAGTGATTTACACTTAACATGTAGACCAAGACATCACGCCTAATGACATTTTACATTTTTTCGACGGTTACAACGATATCCCCAATCACATACTCATTTTACCCATAGGTAAGGTGAGAGAAAGGGAACTCAGCTTTGCAGGTTACTAGCGTACTGTCAAAATTACTAGGAACTAATTGATACAGTCCTTTTAACGCTGCAGAAAACGGATTAATCTCCAGCTCCATGGGTCCTACAGCTAAGAAAGATCAGTCTTAGAATACAACAGTCTATCACCAAAACTTATTCGCTAGGTGGATGTTATAATATGCCTATTTGTTTTAAACTGTTCAAAAGTTTGATTAAAAAAAAAAAAAACGATAAATACCAGCTTGGATATAGTTCAACTTCCTCTAAATATGAATAACCGCCTCAAAGCGGTGTAATGTCAGGGATGCTAAAGACGAAATTCTAAGCTCGCCTTAAAAAATTGAGTTAAATAAATGCCTTTTAGGGAACAATAGTAAGATGTCAAAATACTGGTTTCAATCTCTTTGGAAGTGTGAAATCAGTCTTCCGGAGGAATAGCTACTGTATCTTGTGCAACTGATATTATGGTTTCAGATTCTGGTATCTTATTTTCTAGCTTAAATAAATGCTAGTCTTCAATAAAGATTATCCATCCTCGCTCTTTTACGTCCCGTAATCATAAGAATCTGCCTGTACATCCCGGTACTAAAATGATTATGCCACAGTCTGACTCAATATTTAATTTATTCATATTTAGTCCTCCGGAGGACTTGGTTACACGCTTCCAAGGACTTTTGAGCTGGAGCAGAGGAAGATGTGATGGCACGACCTCTGCTTCCCATTGAAGAGGGTGATTTTAATTTCCTAAACTTCATGAATCTTAAACATTTAAAATGTTATCATTTTGACTTAAATCTCAATTCTATCCATCTGGCTCATTCCGACATAATACCGGTCACAAATGTACTCAAAGCGCTTTAAAGGGAGTCCCAAGCCAACAGCAGCAATGTAAATGAAGGACGAAACATTCAGACTGTGACGCGATACTATCATTTCTTTTCGACAGAGACAACACTCTTAACAACCAGAGACTCATTTTACACCTGAATGGTTAGAAAATGTGAGTAAATGGCCTTTTCTCCCTACTCCGTAAATACGAGACTCATATATCTGTGTTGTATTGATGAATTTTGTGACATATGAATTTAGTTCATTTGGAGTAATATCCATCCTTTAGCAATATTGTTTACTCGTGAGTTGTCCTCATCATGGTGTCACAACAAAGGGACAAAATCTGGGCCAATCGTATTCTCCTAATAGGGTGACGATTCCAATAAAGTGATTCCTCAATAAACGGCTTACATTGCACATTACAGTTACCTCTGTTCGAATCAACCATTTTATCGATAAGACTTTTTGAAAAAACGGATGAAAAGTATCAGGTTCCAATTTTTACTTTGACGTGACGTAAGCATGGAGAAGTGACGTCATATCCCGGATACTAATTTCTTGTAGGGCTTTTCTACCGATGATAATGTATAATTTTTTTTTTACTTAGCATATATATTTGCAATTTCGCACCGAGACCGTTGGAGCGCTCGGAGCAAGTTTGTAACCCCAATAGCAAGGGTGGAAGAATAATGATTTACGATTTTTTTTCAAACAATTTCAGATTTATTATTTTTTCCCAATCATTTATCCCTCTTGTCGTCCCACTCATTTTGGTTGAAGAGAAGGCTTGACGATTTAATCTCGGAAATGGTGTTTACGGAAATAGATCGATGGGTGTACGTTTTCCCACATTTCTGATTTATTATTATTATTATTATTATTATTATTATTATTATTATTATTATTATTATTATTATTATTATTATTATTATTATTATTATTATGATTATTATTATCATCATCACCACTAGTATAGCTATAGCTGTAGCTGATAATGTTATCATTACAATAATTGTTATCATCATCATCATCATCATCATCATCATCATCATCATCATCATCTTCATCATTAATGTTGTCATCGCTATGATTAGTTTTCACTATAGTCATTATCATTTAGTATAAATGCCACTATTGGTTGACAATACTATTTGTGTATGTGTGGGGAGGGGGTCCCGATAGCTCAGTTGTTAGAGCACTCGCTTTACACGCAAAGGAACTAAGATCGATACCGGGTGCAGTCGAGATTGTTTTCCCCCTGTCCACACAGCAGTAAATTGTTAGCTGGGTCTGTTAGATCTGGCGGAACGTACTTTGCGATAAACTAGCGTCCTGTCCGAATGGTAGCAAGAAATTACTATTGTCCGTTTCACGCTATAGACACCGGGGAAAACCCGGCCCCATGCCTCTTTTACAACTCTGAGAGACTATTACTATTATTGTGTATGATAAACACGATCTTTATTATTTAAATATCATCATCAAAGTTGGAACAAGGTGATGCACAGACTTATTTCTCTTGTTGGGTTAATAAAGTTCATCTCATTTATCTTATCTTGTCTAAAACCAATACAATAAATGACAATGACAAAGAGAATGGCAGTTGTGTGGTTTGAAGGAAGTGGTTGCACAAATAAAGACATATCCTAAAAGATGACATGGTTAATATGTAATCTAAAATGCCTGAACACATCCAGGCAGCACTTGTTAAGTATACGCATAGATACGTAGTTGTATAATCTGACAGGTTGTGTGTGTTTTTTGTTTTTTTTTTAGTTTGTTGTTTGTTTGTTTGTTTGTTTTTTTTTTTTTTTTTTTTTTGGGGGGGGGGGGGGGGTAGGGGGGGGGGGGGTTGGCCAGAAAACTCGTATTTCAAATATCTACCTTTGAAGATCAAGGTTTGTGATTTTTGACATGATGAGGGTCATTTAATCAATCAAAATTTGAAGGACGAGTCCTCTGGCCAAAAAGAGGAAAAGGAAAATAAGAAGAAGAAGGAGGAGGAGAAAGTGAAAAGAGTGGAGGAGAGAGAGAGAGAGAGAGAGAGAGAGAGAGAGAGAGAGAGAGAGAGAGAGAGAGAGAGAGAGAGAGAGAAGGGTTGTGGAGGATCAAAGGAAGCAGAATAAGAGAAAGATTATGATGATGTTGATGATGATGCTGATGACGACGACGACGACGACGATGATGATGATGATGATGATGATGATGATGATGATGATGATGATGATGATGATGATGATGATGATGATAAATCTAACAATAATAACCATAAATTACAATAACATACCAGTCAAGAACAGTCCAGAACACACAGTGGACAGACAAGATACCTCTTCTGACCACTGGCCATCATCGAAAGGAACCATTGGTACCATCAACCGTTCATGTTCTTGTTGTCCTCTGTCGTTATCTGATTGACCATGTCGTGACCACAAAGCAAGCAGTGGCTGCTTGATTATAGACAGCACATGCTAAAGCCTTTTCTGTTAGAGCGATTGAGTCCTAATCTGTATTGCGTTACGGCCATTCATTTCTATCACTGTCTGTAATGCATAATTGTCCATTGTTGTGTGTATGATGGCATTATTATGTAATTAAGGAATCGCCTCAGACTATAATGTGTTGTCTGCTGGTATCCCAGGATTTCATTTCAAGACTCATTCTCCTTCTCAATCTTCTCCTCCTCCCCAACCACCACAACCTCCTGCTCTTCATCTGTATATTCTTCTTCTTCTTCTTCTTCTTCTTCTTCTTCTTCTTCTTCTTCTTCTTCTTCTTCTTCTTCTTCTCTTCTTCTTCTTCTTCTCTTCTTCTTCTTCTTCTTCTTCTTCTTCTTCTTCTTCTTCTTCTTCTTCATCCTCATCATCAACAATATCATCATCATTATCATCACCATCACCTACTCTCAAACCTTCCTACTCCACCCACTCCATCTCCAATACTCTCCCCATTCTCCTTCTCCTCCTTTTCCTCTCCTCTTTCTACTCTCCTCGCATTTCCCGGTAATCAGGTAATCACGAGGCTTCGGGTCAATTAATCCCCAGCCATGGCAAGATTATATATTTAGGATTTTTTGTCTCGCAATTGTTCTGCTTTGTCTGGCACTGTTTCTTACACACACTTTCATAGTTATATTTTCATATTTAGACATTTATGTGGTACATTCCTACAAATTCAACATGCTTTAAGCTTCACAAATAAATAACAATGTGAAATTGAATGTAAGCTTTAATTTAAAATACGAAAACAGATAAAATGAACGTTTCGGGTTTCCCATTTATCAACAAAACAGGATAAATGAAACACTACACGCCACTAACACATTATCTCATTCGTCTGTAGTGTTTCATTCATCCTGTTTTGTTGATAAAGGGCAAACCCGAAACGTCCATTTTGTCTGTTTTCGTATAGTTAATTGAAGCTTACATTCAATTTCATATTGTTATTTATTTCTTCGAGCTTCGAGCAGCAACATTTGCATTTAATTCTTCCTACACTGCTTTTTCCAACTACAAATGTCCACTTCAAATAGAGTCGTTTTAGGCACCTTTACCAACACTTTTATAATTATATCATTCATTGTTTATAAGTCATAGACCAACGTGTATATTAAAAGTCAGATATCCCAAATTGTTATGGGCTTATTGTTGTAATTGTTACAAAACAAGATACTCTGTGCCACCGACGCCACGGAAAAGTATATTTTACCAGTTAAGGGACCGAACCGAAATTCTGTGTTTCATTGTGTAATTATAGATCGTCTGTGGACCAACCCCCCCCCCCCCCCCCCCCCCCCCCCCCCCCCCCCCCCCCCCCCCCCCCCCCCCCCCCCCCCCCTCCTGGGAATCTGACACTTTTGGTCTATCAATGAACAAGGTAAATGTTTACCACCCAAAAGGAAAAACTGTTTTATCCGTTTGACAGGGCACATGTATTACCCTATAAAAGAACTTTTTTGTATTTAATTCAAGAGGCTGTATTTTAAGGTATATTATCTTATGTTCCAATGTGTGTTTAGTTCAGTTCGTAACTTATAGTATGTGCTTGAGAACTGACAAGTGTCGAGATCAATGGAAGATACTACCCTGTAGCAAAGCACACCAAATGGCGTGTGTTAATATTATTTGGTAGAGTACGTTGTTAACTATCTTCTTCCGTGCCATGTTGTCAGACTCTTGGTTGACCCGCTTTCTATTGTTTGTTTGTTTATTTGTTTGTTTTGCACTGAAACTTTTACAATATCATATGTCACTATCCCTTAGCTAGATAATCAGTTTTTCATATTTGAGTCTAGGGAAGTAAATGTATACATTGTTGTAATCAAAGAGAGAACGTCAGGGCCAGAATTTTATATTTTCATTATCACTTATTCGGTCGCTGACATCTCTCAGCACTTTTGATTTTGTTACAAGTCGAGTCACAGAACTGACGAATAGGTTAAGCTGTAACATTCATGAGGAGTCAACATTAGGGCGTTGGCAGGGTTTTGAACCAATTAAAACTGGGCGGAAGGGACACCTCAACTCATATAAGCCTGGATGATTTACACCGAGGGACCTTTAACACCACCAACAAAAGCTCGTGGTATTATATAAATAATGTAATGATATCCTTCAAATCACAAGGTAGGAATAAATAGACGAACAAATCCAGTGATATGACATGACAATGAACCGTATCTAAGTAACGTTAACGGGTTACCTTCATTGGGAACTCAATCATTTCATTGGTAGAGCGTCGGTCGAGCATGCGAACAACATGAAAATTAAAAGTTATTTCGATGTTTAGTTCTTTCGTGTTTCAGGGTTTTAAAGCGCTTGGAATGCTTTACGGTCATTTCAGCGCCAGTAAAAAATACCCAGCTTTTCTCATAGGTTTACTAGAATTCAATTCTCAGAATCTAAGTTAACATCAAATAGACAAAGATCTGAACACAAGTGTGTATGAAAGATGCCAAACACAGCAAGGAAAAAAAATGCAAGAAAAAAAATCCAAAAAAGCAGTCTTCCTCGAATTTTTTTTAATGTTTTTTTTTTTCTTATTTTTTCTTTCTTGTTTTGTTTTTCACCTTTCATACACTTATTCAGACCCTTGTCTTACACCGGTGCCTGCTCCCTAAATTCTCGTCAAATAAGCAGAAACGGAGGAGATTCCTCTGCACAAAAATCATGAAGGCCGCTGAGGCTGTAAAGTCGGTCGACTATGCCATAGAAATGCTTTAAGTCAGTAAGTCCAGTAACCTGACCCGATGGGTCACAAATATAATGAGCTGCGAAATCAAGTTACCGCATCAAAATCGCACAACAATCGGCAAGGAAAGATACGGCTCATTCAGTGAACAAAAGCTAGGCCCGGAAACCTGACAAGTCACAAACACCTGCCTCCGCAGCATTTTGAAAATCTGATGGCAATACTTACCACATTTCTAATACTTATAGAATTATGGAAACGGTCAAACCAAGAACCAATCAGCACCCAAACTCAAACTATGAAGCGGAAATGGAGGTTGGTTAGTCACACATTGAGAAGACCAAGGAGCAACGTGACCAGCCAGTCCCCTCGATTGGAACCCCCAAGGGACACGAAAGCTGGGACGTTCGAAACAGGCATGAAGGCGCTCACTGTCTGATAAACTAAAGATGGCAGACTTCACCCGGGAGGCTACCAAGAAGATGGCCATGGACAGAAACAGATGGCGGATGCTCGTCGAGGCCCTATGCTCCCCAATGAGCTAAGAGGATTAAGTAAGTGACGTCGGTCTCTCATCGGCACGGTGCTTGTAACAAAAACAAGCGATGTTGGCCGTGGTCAGTGATGAGATGGTTAATAAAAGTCTGATCCCGGCATGGTATTCCATTGTCAAGCACATACCACACATTCTCCCAACCCCACGAAGTGGAAAATGAATTCTAAACCATTGGCAGTAACTGTTAAAAAAGGACGTCAAAGAGCGACTTGCAATGTACAAAATGGGAAATTTGGTTAGACACGGCTCACTATGGATAATCGATAAAGCATTGTAAATCTGTGGGAATGCTCAATATAAAACTTTTCTTATTTAATCGTTAAGTGACCCAATAATCATGTTTTAATTGGGTCACACAATGTTAGGAAAAAATTATAACACTACAGAATCAAGTGTAAAGCCTCATAATTCATAGAATAAGGTAAGATGAGACGGGATGACTTTTATTGAAAACTTAAAGAAATTGCAATAATATTGTAATTATAAATACCTGGCATCTACTGCAAAGACATAATTTATCAAGAGATATAATGTTCATATAAAAAACATATTTGTATATTCACATTGTTCCTCTCATACACGTGCATCATTTGATATTTTAAGACACATGTAAAATATACCATCTGGTGCATAGTAGAACAAATAATGAATTTTAATGAATTTGAATCTTACAATCAGCAATCAGATCGTATTTTTTTTTTTCATCCTAGCGGAGACGTTTGGTTTATATGAAGAAATGTTATCTTCAGAAGAAAAAAAAATAATCAGCCATCTACTGTTTTTATCCATGGCTATCTTTTTCCGGCGTTTTAAACTTGCCACATTCAGCTTTAAAAGGTGACCAGAAACAGTGGACCGATGTTTCTGTATGTCTGAAGATGGTGTCTTTTATTAAAGTTACCGATTGTCCGCTCTCGTATTGATTAATAGATCATAATGTTTTAAGGTCATAACCGAATGGCACACCTATTTCTACCATCAGAAAGGGTCCCAACGTGATTGTCACAAATGGTCCCCACCTCGTGGTACAGAACGGGTGCCCCACTAGATCCAGGGCACGTAGCAATGTTGTGGGTCAAATAATATGTCCAGACGTTATCATCTTCCGTTTCCGGTAGAAGGAACAATTCGTTTCCGGCCTGAGACAGCATGGATCCTGAAGGAAAGAACACACTTCGATTGAATTCGTCTTTGAAATTGTGCATATAGACGCTTGCATTGTGTGTGACAGAAAACATGAACTGTAATTTTAGAGATGGTGGCGGTGATGGTGGTGGATGTTGTAAATTGTGTTGTTGTTGTTGTTGTTGTTGTTGTTGTTGTTGTTGTTGTTGTTGTTGTTGTTGTTGTTGTTGACTCTGATTATTCTTTCTGTCTTCGATGTCAAGGTTGTTGTCGGAAGTGTGTTTGTTTCCGGTGTGGTTGTTAGAAGGATTTTTAAATTTAGATTCATCATTATTTATGCTGTCTTCTTTATTGCTAGTCCATTTTATGTCTACGCTATATACACGATGTTGTGTTGGTAAAGATGGCAATTGTGATGATGACGACGACGATGTTGTTGTTGTTGTTGTTGTTGATGATGATGATGATGATGATGATGATGATGATGATGATGTTGATGATGATGTTGATGACGATGATGATGAATGAGATGACTGATTAGCAAGTGGAGACAAGACTGATGACGGTTGCTCAATAGATGACGACGACAACGATGGTGACTGCGGTGTGACTTGAGATGGCCAAGACGATCCAGGATGTCTTGGCGTAGAATGTGCAGTTGGCGACAGAACTGGAAATGATACCGAAGCAGAGGATTCTAATGTTGATGTTTCTGCTAAACATGATTTTCTATCTTTTCCTTCTTGTCTAGAGTTTTGATATTTTGATACCAACTCTTTGCCGTTAAATGGCAGCCCTGTGGGACATAGAG
Organism: Berghia stephanieae; assembly: GCF_034508935.2. Lineage (NCBI taxonomy): Eukaryota > Metazoa > Mollusca > Gastropoda > Nudibranchia > Aeolidiidae > Berghia > Berghia stephanieae. The sequence continues at coordinate 43,685,588 of NC_088364.1, read as the reverse complement.
GAGGTATTGGAAAGTTCCTTTCAAGTACAGTCCCGATTGTGATGTGTTTACAGCGGCCATGGGGATGAGATATGATAACGCCCAATGATCCCATGGGAATTGGATTATGGAAGAAGGTTTTGAGAGTTTGTCTCATGCCAGCCAATATACCAAACAATTCAATATTGTGAGAGACGCACTCTATTTCAACACGGTCGCCATTACCACTTTTTAGTTGCTTCACGATCTCTGTGCCATTACCGTACGTCAATCGCACACCGTACAAATATGTTATTTGTCTTTTCACCTTGTTGTCCTTATTTCCTGTTTTTGCGTCAGGTTCTGATCCAGTTTCGGAGTCATAAAATAATTTAAAGTTTGATCGTTCTACCTCTGAATCGTCATAAACTACATGGGCCGCTGTAGCGACCTTCACTTTCAGGTAATTCATCATAACATTATCTCCTGATTTCGTCTTACATTCGGCACAAGGACACCGTTGGTCTTTTACTAGTTCCAGAGAATCTACCCAAATATAACCAGTGCCACATCTCACAACGTGCTTGTTTCCTCGGTATTTGATGTACGGGTAAGGTGCTTTGCTGTTTAGGAAAGTATCGGGTCGTTTAAAACTCGTGAAGCTAACCGACACTTTTACGGTAAGATCGCACCATAATTTGATTCTATTTAATATTTCTTGGTTCTGAAAGTCCGGGGGAAGATGACTTAAATCGAACTGGCCAACGGGGATAAATGCGTCATGATCTGGGTTTTTCTCACAATCGTCGAAAATCCCTTTAGGATCCGGTCCTTCTCCGAAGAAAAGCTGGCATTCCGGAATGTCTGGTGAAGTTAAAAATCAATCAAATCATTTCATAATGGAAAAATAAAAGACCTATATGTTAGAAGAGCAATTGCAACAGCGGAAAAAATATAGATTTAATTTGTTTAACGATTATTCACACACCCCCCCCCCCCCAAATTTCTGGAAATACACAACGATTCTTTAAACTATGGTACCTCTGAATTTAACGTGGTCTACATATTATGATGGGACAAGGCAAACGGGTGCAAAATGCTTCCCTAAAAGTATTTTGTCTTGTTGTCTATTGCTGGATTTGAATCTGAGGCATAACTCTTAAATAACTAGTTTATTGTGAGTCCAAAGTAGAAAAATATATTTGAAGAAATAAATAAGGAAATTCTGTCATTCATTATTTCTTAACTTTAAAAAAAATAAATAAATAAATAAACGAAAAAATAGTAAGAAAAAAAAAACAAGAAAAAAAAAACAGACAAAAATATAAACAAAAACACATTTTCTGCTTAAAAACAGACAAAAATATAAACAAAAACACATTTTCTGCTTGAATAGAGAGCTCATACAATCGCATTTATGATTCATCAGGTTCTTTAAACTATGATATGGTTGGGACAAACCTGAAGAAAAGTCGCTCTATAAACGTAAACATTTATTAATCTAGACCTATAACATTATGGTGAATCAATTTTAACAGCTGTTGGATGACAAAAAATAGCAAAAACAGACCCCTTTTTTATTTGGTGTAAGTCCACATGGAAAGGGGGAGAGGCGAGGAAGATATTCGAGAGGAAGGGGATTGCATTTTAATCTGTCCTTTGTTTATGACAATAATAATAATAATAATAATAATAATAATAATAATAATAATAATAATAATAATAATAATAATAATAATAATAATAATAATAATAATAATAATAATAATAATAATAATAATAATACTTTATTGCATCCCAAAAAGGAATTTTTTTATACAGACGTGTTATAATTTACACAATAAGATAAAAATACAATGGAAATAGGATGTATATATAAAAAAAGGAGCAGCTCCATAACCAGAGCTGCGCTTTATAATATGAATAATTTCAACACTGTAAAATAGTTAAAACTGTCACTATAAATTGAAAATTGAAAAGATTGCAAAACAAATAAATTAATAAATTAATATTTACATTTTTTAAAAAAGAAAAAATGCGAAATAATTATATAAAAAGATTATTTCTTGTTGTTATAAAGCCTAATACTGGACGGCAGAAAAGATTGTCGGTGTCTCTCTGTTTTCGTTGAAATAGAGAAAGGGCGACCACTTCTTTCTGACATAATGACTGGTGGTCTTAGGGGATGATACTGGTCATTTTAATTTTTTTAAATTTTATTTATACAAAATTTCCCGTATAAAAGATCTACATCGTCAACATCATTTATATAGCGTTTAATGCATTTTTTAATATTTGAATTTATTTTGCTCCTTTCCACTGCTAAGCAATTGCCTCCCCAAGCTGTTATACAAAATGACAAAACACTTTCGATTACTGCTCTATAAAATAATGTGCAGAGGGTTTTATCTATTCTAAACTGAGAGAGTTTTGATAAAAAATATGTACGTCTGCACATCTTATGCCTAGTTGACACTCGCCTTCGGATCAGAAGGTCCTGGGTTCGAGTCCCGCTCTGAGCGGCGCACGGTTAATTCTTTAAAAAAAGCTCTTTACTCACATTCTCTCACCTTACTCATGTATAAAATTCTGAGAATCTGGCTGTTAACAGCGTCGTCTCTGAAAAAGATGTAATATTACATGATGTCGATGTGTTGCTGTTGGCTATGGACCCCTTGTAAAGCGCTTTGAGAACGTTTTGTGGATATATAAATACTAAACATTTACGTCTGTTTCTACCTGTCAATCTATCTATCCATCTATCTATCAATCTATCTACCTATCTATATTTCTATCTATCTATCTATCTATCCATCTATCTGTCTACCTATTTTTCTATCTATCTATCTATCTATCCATCTATCTATCTATCTATCTATCTATCTATCTATCTATCTATCTATCTATCTATCTATCTATCTATCTATCTATCTATCCATCTATTTATCTATCCATCCATCTATCTATCAATCCATCTACCCATCTATTTTTCTATCTATCTATCTACATATCTCTCTATTTATCTATCTTTCTATATATCTATCAATCTACCTACCTATCTATTTCTCTATCTATCTATCTATCTATCTATCTATCTATCTATCTATCTATCTATCTATCTATCTATCTATCTATCTATCTATCAATCCATCTACCTATCTATTTTTCTATCTATCTATCTACCTATCTATCTATTTATCTATCTATCGACCTTTCCATTTCTCTATCTATCTATCGTTAAATGAGTCAGGATTCATGAGTAGCGGGTTCGAGTCCCGCTCAGTGCAGATTCATTTTTTTATTTTTTTTTTGGATTAGTTTTTGATCGTCCCCATCTTCTTACCCTTTCATGAGAAGGAGTTTATGTTTTTATTTAATCTAATTTGTTTATCCTATTTTATCTAGATTGTGTCATTGATAAAGTCGATTTGACATTTCAGCCTTCTTGTGTGAAATGGATGAGACGGCAAAGCCATCGATCATAATAGGAGTGGTTGTGACCCTCATTAAAAAGGAGAAAGTCAATTCAGGTACTATTGACAGCTGATTTATAAGTATGTGAAACTATGTGGTCTTGTGGTATGACACTCGCTTTCGGATCAGAAGGTCCTGATTTCGAGCTTCGCTCGGCGCATAGTTGCTCTTTACTCACATGATCTCACCGTACTCAGGTGTAAAATGAGTACCTAGCGGTTAACAGCGTTGTCTATGTCGGAAAAAAATTGTATTATCGCCTAACAGGCGTCATGTCTGGTTTTATATGTTATGTGTTGCTGTTGGTCAGGGACCCTTTGTAAAGCGCTTGAGCACGTTTAGTGGATATTGCGTTATATAAAAGCTGAAGTTGTTTTTAATGAATTAAAAGACCAAATGTAATTCTTGACCGTTCTAATTAAATCTGACCCGGTCATATAATAGAAGAGATTATTGACCACTTGTTCATAAGTAAAAAAATAAGAGAAAAAAATCCATTCTGTTAATATAATTTTTTATATTAGGCAAATGAATTCAGCAAAGCGGGTCGGGTGGTTTAGTCGCTATATAAATGCTCAAGTTTGTAGGGGGTTTTTTTTGTTTTGTTTTTTACGTAATTTATTAAAGGAGAAAAGAAGCAAAGAAGACTTATTCGATGGATTCTCTCTAAGAATGCCAGGATGATGAAATTATACGAAAGGCAGACCTGCCACTTCACGAAAAAGGAAATCAGTATGACATTGTAAAAAAATCAGTATCTGGGGGAAAAAATCAGTATGAGACGTAAAATTATCCAATTATCCCCCCCCCCCCCCCCCCCCCCTTATTTTTCCCCAACACCTAAAATGGCACGCACAACGCCAATCTGGCAATCAGACTACTATTTAAAGATGGTGGCACTTGGTAACGAGTCAGAAGCCAGGGACCGCGGTGGTTTACCAGTACAGCTCGCTGTCGCTTCACAAAGGAAATGAAAACTAAATAACGCGCCGTGTGTGTTTTCTATCTGTGTGAGGGCATCACAAAGAGGCTCGCTACGTCATGTGATCTATCGAGGTATCGCGGGACGGGTCAAAGTTCACGAGACTTGAAAATTTTAACGTGCAACGTAAAGCACAAAGTAAACGTAAAAGAGAGGGGTGGAGGGCTGCGGGCCCTTGGTCACTTGGTGAAATCGGTACGATCGGCATGCAGATCGGGAAATCGGTACGATCGGCAAGTAAATCGGGAAATCGGTAAATACGAAAAAAAGGTCTTGCAAATCGGTATGATACCGATTAATCGGTATGAACGGCAGGTCTCGAAAGGGTACGTTTGGTTTGGTTTTGTTTTTATTACAGTTTTCTTGACTTGAGCATTTATAAAGCGTTATATGCGTTGGCCGTGCTCAAAGTGCTATCTAGTGCTTTAAATCTTTGTTTAGTTTGTTTGGGGTTCTTTAATCTTCTAAAAATGAAAAAAAATGATTTTTTGTCAAAGTACGCAAAACAGAGGTTCCGCATGACACCAATCCGTCAAAAAGCACGTCAAACCAAAGAGAACAGCGATGAAGAGTTTTTGAATATGTATTTACAATGGAAGATTTCATTAATTAGCATGTGCTTATACTTGTATTATGTGCTCGCGCTTTTCACTTGTTCTTTCTTTTTTTTCTTTTTTTCATTCTTTGTTTTGTTTAAGTGTATTAAAGTGATATTCTACGTTTGATTGAACAAGAGGCATATTAGGCAAGAGAGAATCTATGTAAAAGCGCAAGAGCAGGTAACTTACAAGCACTTTTGCTTGTTAATAACATTATATGTATTGTGAATATCTATTTATTTTAAAATTAGTTTTAGACTTACACGGTACTTTATCTGCTGGAACAATAATTGAGTCGCTGGACGTTGATGAAGCTGCATCAGACTTTTGGTTCATTCTTTCTGTTGGTCTCTGGTCTGTAATACAAAATACATATCTTAAAACAAATATTAGTAAGACCTGTTTATTTTTCTCCCCTTTAACTCATTAACATATTCTTATTCGACCTTGTAAGGTAAACCATTTTAACACACACTTAAAAAGTTAAAGCCTTTATGACAAGTTGGAGGTCATCTTTATCAATTGATATATTGAAGTAAATATGTTCTGTCAAAAATGAGAAAATGACTTTTTGTCAAAGTACGGCAAAACAGATGACAACAATCCGTCAAAAAGCACGTCAAACCAAAGAGAACAGCGATGAAGAGTTTTTGAATATGTATTTACTAAAAACACTAACTTTTTTATGTAAAAACTATAGGCAAGAGCGTGCTTTATGAAAACTGTTTTAAGTATCATTAACTACTTTGTTGTGATCTTGATAATTTCGGCAAAAAATCTGGCGATTGGCATGATAACAAGCATTTAAGTGATGTCGACCGCATACCTTCTATAAAATGTATGAAATTGACATGATACTGCTCTTTGTGATTGTTTGTTTAGACCGCCAGTTCTCACTAAAGTCCCTCTGAGAGACATAACTCTTGATCTGCCGAGCCCTATGCCTCCTATCGAGTCGCCTGTGCCAAGCATTTTTGGGAAAATTTAAGGAAAATTGTGTTGCTTCAGTTTAAAAATAGGAAAGATAAAATAGTTTTTTAAAAAACAAAGCAGTTTTATATAGCGCATTATCTACTAAACGTATTCAACGCGCTTTACAAAGGGTCCCTATGCGAACAGCAATATTTTACATGTAGAGCGAGACATGAAGCCTATAAGGCGATATTACAATTTTATTAGGACAGAGACAACGCTGTTAACGACCAGTTACTTATTTCACACCTAAGTACGTTGAGAGAATGTGAGTAAAAAGTCTTTTTCAAGGACTCAACTATACGCCGCTCGGGATACGAACGCAGGACCTTACGATCCGAGGGCTAGTGTCATAGCACTAAATCACATAGCCGCACAGATAAATCAATGAAACTTTCAGGAGGGCGAGATGGATTGACAAGCTACATATTCAAATAATGTTTAGTTATGCAAATTAGATCACGTGACTATGGGGATCATCTTGGAAATCTCATTAATATGCATAATTTTAGTATTGCCTTATATTGAATGCTTTAAGAGGTTCTGACTATTTGCAGAAGTTTGCAGATAACATCTCCACCCCGAAACTACTAACAGTAGAACCACAGTAACACTGTGATGATGGGACCAGCCTAGAATCCCTGTTGTAACCGAGTCCTGTTAAAGTCGAATTTCAAGGGAAACAGCCAAAAATGGTCTAAATCACCATTTTTGATCATTTGTAGTGTTTCTCTCACGATTTCAAGCTAACAGGTGTGTATGTAATAAGACGCCATTTGTCGGATCCTTCATTGTAACCAAACAACGTTTTACCTTTCTGACGTATGTATCCATCGACAAGGAAAATCTATGAATTCATGTGGAATATGATTTCTTTGGAATACGATTTCTATTACTACTTTGTAAATAATGGAAGTGAACCCAGCGAAGCCGGTCGGGTGGTCTAGAAATATAATATTTTGAAGATACGAGCCATAGAAACACAGATTTGAATTTCCAAACTGATAATCCTGATGGTGATTCAAAATGTCGAGGCTTACCAATGCCGTTTCCACGAGAGAGAAAAGCAATACCTGTAAAATATTATCGACCTCAGTCCATAGTTCAAAATATAAAAGGACCATAATATACGCTTCACAAAATTTAAAGTCGATCCAACATGCATTAAAGTCTCTGGGTTTGACAGCTTTATTATTACAATATTATTATTATTATCATCATCATCATCATCATCATCATCATCATCATCATCATCATCATTATTATTATTATTATTATTATTATTATTATTATTATTATTATTATTATTATTATTATTATTATTATTATTAAATTAGATTCTTCACAAAGAAAGAAATTAAACGTTTTGCTCACTTCAAGGCTAATTATACTAAAATGGTAAACGAAATATTATACTCAAGAATGTCTAGCAAGATAACGATCTTAAAAATCGGGTATGAAAGAGTGCCAGACTAAGCAAGAGGGAAAAATACAAGAAAATATAACATCCTTGCTTTGTATGGCACTGTGTCATACACACATTTGGATATCTTTATCACTAATACATGCACCAATCGCTCTTTGTTCACAACATTATGGGCGCGCTGTTGTGTAACTGAAAGTGGATTATGCGAAGAAAATAATATAAGATCTACTGGCCTTAACGTTAGGTTTACTTGTACTCTATGTTGTATTGGTCGGTGTGATAATCGTTCACTTAATGGTCTAGAAGCAAACACACTTTGTTTATATTATAATGTATGGTCCACATTGAAGAGATAAGATTGAGACAGCAAAATGTTTTGCCTCACTTTTGTTGAGGCTCAATGATTGATCGTGTCGTTTTCTAACTCATAACGATTGTTTTCAGTATAGAGCTGGGCCTGGAATCGATCGATGTCTGATATTGATTTTTTTGTTCACGGCTAACACGATTTTATCGATCAGTTAAAGAGGCAGTTACACAGCTCTTCACTCAAGAAGATATAATACAAATACTTAATTGTGACCTTGTCGTGCAGTCCTCGGGGAAGTGATGCATATGAAGCATGTCGTACGGGGAATGTATGAAACTGCCTATTTCTTTTTACATGTTTACAGCGTTTGCGATATTTTTGGTGTTTGGGTTGTCGGATTATTTTATTAATGGCTTTGTAGTCCATCGTGGTGGTTGGTGAAGTTGTGAATTTCATGTCAGAATGTTGGTATGGTGATTTTATGAGTTTTTATGTGGAAGTCATGATAACACAAAGCGCATTGCTGCCTATATTTTGAAGGGTTAAAGACTTCAACTATTGTATGACGATGAAGATGAGGACACATATTTCTCAAGAGCGTGGAAAACCACATCTACCCCAGATCTTACGTTTGCCACAGATGATATAGCAAAGACTATAAATAGAACAGTACGGCCCAACTGGGTGGTAGTGACCATAGGCCAATCATCACAAACCTCTATCATCAAAATGAAAACAAAACACAAACCATCCCAAGATGGAACTACAAAAGAGCAAAATGGGAAAGCTTTGAACAACTTACAGACAGCCACTGCAAAAACATAAACTGTAAAACCAAGAATGTCAACAAAAGTGCAAAAGAACTGACAAAGGCCATCCTAAAAGCAGCAAAAGAAAGTATCCCAAGGGGAGCAAGAAAAAATTATATACCACTCTGGACAGACGATCTTAATCAGTTAAGTAATGAAGTATCGGAAACAAGAGAAAAGGCTGAAGCAGACCCCTGTGATGACAATATTGCAGCATATAAAGAGGCAGAAGCTACCTTTAAAAAAGAAATGGCAACGACATCCAAAATGGCATGGAAAGAAAAAACGCATAGCCTTAACTTCGAAAAAGATGAAAATAAATTTGGGAAACTAACAAAAGCCCTAAATAGAGAACCGAACCACTACGCCCCTCCCGCGTTGGAAAAAGAAGAACTTGTCAGTCCACAACAAGCTGCAGACCTATTCATGGAGCAGTTCAAAAAAATTAGTGACAACACAATAGAAAAAGAACTGAAGAAAAGGGTTAGAAAAGAATGCAGAAAACAAAAAAAGGAACTTAAGGAAGCCATAGATGAAGTAATGACAAAGAAGCTAACTTTGGAAGAACTAGAAAGCTCTCTCAAAGTGTTAAAAACAAAGAAATCGCCAGGCCCAGACGAAGTAACAAATGAGATGCTTATCCATCTTGGAAAGACAGCGAAAAAGAAGCTATTACAACTCTACAACAGCACTTGGAAAACTGGTAAAATACCAGATATATGGAAAAAGGCTTTTATTGTCCCAATTAAGAAAGAAGGAAAACAAGCAAATGAAGCCGCAAATTACCGACCTATAAGTCTTACAAGCTGCATGTGCAAGCTGATAGAAAGAATTATCAACTCCAGACTGATGTGGTATCTTGAAAACTATAATGTGCTTATAAATGAACAAGCTGGTTTCAGAAGATACAGGAGTACTGAAAATCAAGTAACCTACATATCCCAAGAAATAGAAGACTCGTTTCAGGATGGAAAGAAAAAAATTGTGGTATGGGTGGACTTTGAAAAAGCATTCGACAAAGTGTGGAAAAAAGGTCTGGTATATAAACTACAAAAATCAAAAGTATCCCATAACATGCTCAACTGGATAGAAAACTACCTAAAAACAAGAAAGGCAAGAGTAACAACACAAGGTCACAAAAGTAGAGAAGCAAAACTAAAACATGGAGTCCCACAAGGTGGAGTACTATCACCTACACTATTTCTTCTCTATGTAAATGATATAAGAGAAACACTATGTCGAGGAGTGAAAATGTCGATGTACGCAGATGACCTAGCTCTGATTAGCTCTGACCAAAACTTAATCAAGGCACAACACAGGATGCAAATCACACTGGATAATATCAAAGAATGGACTGACAACTGGGCGATGAAAATAAATGCAGTGAAGACAAAGTTCACAATATTTAGCCTCTCCCCAAAAGATGAAAAAGCAAAGCTACGTATTGAAGACCATGAATTGGAAAAAGACGACGCACCAAAATACCTAGGAGTCCATTTTGACCCAAGACTAACATGGAAAAATCAAATCAGCAACAGTCAGAAAGTTGGGGTAAAGCGAACACAACTCTTGAAAAAACTAGCTGGAACAACTTGGGGAGCTAGCTCCGATATACTGAAACAAACTTACACAGGATATGTGAGACCAGCGCTAGAATACGGGATATCTGCATGGGGAAACTGCTCCAAAACTCAAATGGAAAAACTGGACAAAGTGCAAAACAGCAACATGAGGATAATAAGTGGAGGAATGAAATCGACACCGATTCATGCAATGGAAACCATAACAGGACTTACATCTCTATCAGAAAGAAGGGAATCAAAAATTTTGAAACAATACACAGACGTGAAAACAATGACAGATCAGCCTCTTCACGCTAGAGCGCAACAAAAGAAAACTAGGCGGCTGAAAAGATCACACTTTATTGAAAGAGCCAAGCAAATTGAAAAAGATCACGAACTTGACGAAATAATGACCCAAAAACGCAAAGCAAATATCAGAGTACCAATTTGGAAACGGCAAAATCACTTGAAAATCAAGACTTCCGTTGGTGACATTTCAACAAAACAAAAACACGGCGAAGAAATCAAGAAGTCTGTACAGAAGTGCATAGATCAAAACTACCCTGAAAAAAATGGACAAGAATCTATACAGATGGTTCATGCAATAAAGAACACACGTGCGGGGGCCTGGGAGTGCACATCGAGTACACAAATGGTCAACAAAAGGAGATCAGCAAACCGACTGGTACTCGCACTTCAATCTACAAGTCAGAGGCAGATGCAATCCATGAAGCTGTTAAGCAATTCCTCTCAGAAAATGAAAAGCCAAGACACATAGTGATTTTAACAAATGCTAAGAAAATTCTGGAGGATATAATGATGTCCTTTGCGGATGATATAGACGCCTTGGTGGAAGACCTCATGAAGCTAAGCAAGTTTACCAACATTGTACTGCAGTGGATTCCAGGACACTGTGGGATACTTGGAAATCAGATCGCTGACCAACTGGCAAAGGCAGGCAGTCGCATGCAGCAACCCTCCCCAATGTACTCAACAGGAGAAATTAACAAAATGGCCAAATTTATCCAGTCTCAGAGATGGAGAGAGAAGCACCCAGAATACAACATGAATGACCCAATCAAGGTGCTCAACAGAAAGGAACAGGTCATCATCTTCAGACTGAGAACTGGACACAACCAGTTAAAGGAACATATGTGGAGGATGTCCAGAGCAGGTGCCTCTGGACAATGTGACTGCGGACTTGAAAATGAAAATGGACATCATGTCCTAATGGAATGTCCAAGGTACAACCAGTTGAGAAGGAACTTCTGGCCTGATCCAACCCCATACTCAAAGAAGCTGTACGGCAGTGAGGACGACCTCAGGACCACTGTGGGCTTCATTCACCAGACCGGATTGACCATGTGACGTGACGGGAACGAAGAAGAAGAAGAAGAAGGGTTAAAGAAGCCACTGTGGGTTCCATTCATTAGAAATACTTCAAAAACCCTGGCATATTTAAGTGACACATTTGCTCTTCCGTTATAATATGTATCCAACAATCCATAAATTCTTAATTCGTAAACAACAACGCAATTGGAGAAATAAAATAAAATATGGATTTAATTTAAATCCGAACTCGAGATCGAAACTACCTTCCTCCGTCCGACAACAATCTACACACTACACACGGACTAATTGGTCAATTAATGATATAACACGATTGGGTTTGGGGCAGGGGCAAGGAATATTCACTCTACACAATGTACTCCTGTCAAAAGAATGTACAGTGTCTTTACTGCTGATCATGAGAACGCAGTCCAAATTATGGGATACATCAGCCGGACGTGTCTTTTCTAATGTTTATGTGTCCTTTTCTCTCCTTTTAGTTAAACCCAAAAAAGTGATTTCATAAAATGTCGAAATGTGACCCACGCCTCAAGCGGTAATGTGTAAGAGCAAACTAGAGGTTGGAATTTGAAAACAGCGGGATCCTGATAAAGTCAACGACCAGAGAGATTGGTTGACTTTATCCGTTATCAAAGGAACACATTTTAAGAACAGGACATTGTACCAGTAAGAGGTGTTGACTTTATGCAAATTCCACTGTATTCAGTTCAAAATTACTGTACATCGGAATGAACTAAAAGGACAAAATTGAGCTTGAAGATTGTTTGTTTTTAATGTTATTAAGGGTTTTACGCCGCTTGCAACACATATAGGTCATATCAGCGCCAGTAAAAAGGGAGAATTTGGGATAGTAATAAGTTCTAGAATTACAATTAAAGCACAAAGAAAGAAAAAGAAAGACAAAGGGAAAGGGGGAATGGTACAAATAGGGAATTGGTGTAGATTCCAAGAGTTGTATGAGATGACCTAAAATTCTCATCCAGACACAGGCACAGATCCCTACTAAGAGGAAAACACTCAAATGCTTACACTATAAATTCAAAACAACAAATATAATAATACATAGCAGAGAGATGATTTACAAGGAAAGAAATATTATCTCCCAAAACAATAACTACATTTGATTGTTTCCCTCTCAGCCAGGGTATCCAGCCAGGGCCAGGACAAAATCAAGTAATCTCAATCCAAGACAAAGACAGAAAGCAAGTTGGAAAACAGATATTGGGGGATAGAAGACACTCCGCAAAGTCTCAGGTATGAAAGTGTTTGCCAAGATGAGACTCATTTAAATCGATCGTTATTTGAAGGACGAGTTTTCTGACCAAATTTTTAAATATGTGTTTTTCCAGAGTACGGCAGTTTGGAGGCCCTGATAAATAAATAAATAAATAATGAATTTATATAGCGCCGAAACATCCACGTTAATAGTGCCCTGCGGCGCTTTACATAATAAAAATGTTTTTAAAAAACAAAACAAAAAATTTAAAATCCAACACTACATAATAAGCATGACTACAGAAACAAAATCTATGCAACATCTACTTCATAAAAAAATAAGCCTTACGGAACAACTCAGTCTTCAGACATTTCCTGAAATATGATTAATTTTCACAGGACTTTATCCGAGGACTGAGTGCGGTCCATAGGCATAGAGCAATGGATGAAAAGGTTGTGTTTTTTTGTTTTTTGTTTTTTACCAAAAGTGGATTCTGAGGTGGTAACCTTTAGAAGTTGAGATCTTAAATTTTGAGTGGGGTCATAATTTTTGATCATTTCCTGCAAATATCTAGGTGCCAATCAATCCAGACATATGATAACATAACACAATATCTTAAATTCTATCCTAAACTTCACAGGAAACCAGTGCAATTCCTGGAGAACTGGTATTATATGATCTCTTTATTTTAGTTTTGCTAGTAATAAAAGAATTAACAAGCATCTTTGTTATATCCTCACCAATATAGTGTGATGGTTACAACATTGACATATTTTTTTTTAACATGATCTTCCATGGATAACCCTTGATCTAAATACACCCCAAGATTTCTCACACAAGAACTAGGTTTAAAAGTATTTTTTCACCCACTAGTATCTCATTTGTATATAGTTTTGAGAGTTGATACCTATTTCCAAAAATTATAATTTCTGACTTGTCATCATTAAATTTAATTTTGTTTAGTTTCATCCAATCCTTTATATTAGCAATACAATTTTCCATAACATATACTGATGACAGCTCTGAATCATTATTGAGTAATTCACTTGATAGAGCACTGGACTGACACACAAAAAGGAAAAAAGATCGATCCACGATTCAGTCAAGTTTTTTTTTTTTTTGGGGGGGGGGGGGGGGGTGGGGGGGGGGGGGGGGGAAGGGGGGGGTATTTCTCCGTGCACCCAGCAATGATTCGATAGCTCAGTTTGTTAGATTCTGACTGGAAGGAAGTTCTTTGCGTTAAATAAACATCTTACCCAAACGAGAGCAAGCAACTACATATAACATATATCTCCGTTCAACACTATAATAATAACCTTGATCATTTTGGCTCCATGGTCTTATGGTTTTTTGTTTTTTTTGTTTGCAACACATTTAGGTCATATCAGCGCCAGTAAAAAGGGAGAATATGGGATAGTAAAAAGTTCTAGAATCACAATTAAAGCACCCAAGAAAAGATAAGACAACGGTACAAATAAGGAATTGGTAGATTGTAGATTCCAAGAGCATACCATCAATGTACTTAGTTTGACCTAAAAGTCATATCCAGGGGGGGGGGGGGGGACAATAACTATACATTTGACTGTTTCCCTCTCAGCCAGGGTATCCGGCCAGGGCCAGGACAAAACCAAGTAATCTCATTCCAAGACAAAGACAGAAAGCGTTGAAAAACAGATATAGGAGGATATAAGACACAGTAAGCACCTCCCTGCCCACTATGGGAGCCATAGTCTTAGGGCGCTAGAAAGACAACTATATTGCTATTATTTTTAATACATTTCACTGATTCAAAACAAAATGTTGGTGACCCAAAATGTTCTGGAATCCAGACAAATTGTTGGGAATGGAAGTGCTCTGATTATTGAGACGCTACTGTACCAGCAGTGTGCATTGATCGATGAGCTGTGATTTTAAGGAAATTTACTACTACGTTTTAACTACAAAATACAAATCGGACATTCAGTTACTTACAAATGTGACCTACTGCCTCCAAACAGTATTATAGTGGGGTGATTTAGATGTTGAAAATTATAATAATTCTCAAAAATATGGGACATGTAGCCTGCTTTATAGAGGATATTGAATAAACATTTCCTTAAAGTGAGAAAAACTAAAATCTCATGTTTCTGGTCATTTTAACTTTAAAATCACTTTTGGGCATCTAATTCTCCTCCATGAATGGTTGGCTGAGATGATAAGTCACAATTTAAAATAATCAAATAAATAAACAAAACACCAACAACAACAAAAAATATAGTTATATTATTTTTAATAATAAAAGTTATAAGAACCAATCAATCAACAAACCTGAACTTGACCTTGACTTATGGGATTATGTTTGTTTGTTTTTAAGGGTTTTACGGCGCTTGCAGCCCATTTAGGTTATATCAGCGCCAGTAAAAAGAAAGAAAATGGGATAGTAAATAGTTCTAGAATTACAATTTAAGCACCTAAGAGTAAGTAAGACAAAAGGGAACTGGGAACACATAGGGATCAGATGTAGATTCCAAGAGCATGCCACCAATGTACTTAGTTTGAGATAACCTATAAGTATCATCCGGACACAAGCACAAAATCCAACAAAGAGGAATACATTCAAATGCTTGCATTATACATTCAAAATAACAAATACAATAATACATAACAGAGAGATGATTTACAAGGAAAAAAATATCATAGAGATACGTTCTTCGTCTTCACTAGAGGAATTCAAGCGTCGATTGAAGACATTCTTATTCCGACAGGCTTTCTTTTGATTATGTGTATAATTAGCGTTGTTCGTGTACTGTGTTAGGGCTTAATGATTAAGTTAATCTATGTTATGCACCCAGAGCCCTCCTGATGAAGGGATGTTTGGCGCACTATAAATCTATACAATTATTATTATTATTATTATCTCCCAAAACAATAACTATGCATTTGACTGTTTCCCTCCCAGCTACGACTCCAGCCAGGGCCAGGACAAAACCAAGTGATCTCATTCCAAGATAAAGACAGAAAGCATGTTGGAAAACAGGTACAGGGGGAAAGAAGACACAGCAAGTACCTCCCTGCCCACAATGGGAGGTAGGGAACCCCACCCAGACTTATGGAATTAATGCCCATTTTCAAAAAACATTAAAAAAACAAAATTCAATCGACTTGGAATAATCGTAATATAAAACAACTATAAATGGGGATCTATATTCTGATAACACATTGAAATCATGTATATTATTATTTAAATATACAATTTTTTTACAGGAAATACATGTACTTTACATATATGCATAATGTATAGTTGAATGCTTCCTGGTGAAAATGATTCAACAGTTCAAAATTGGTAGCAATGTTTTCTAAATATATAAAAAATGTTTCAGAAAACATAAGCAATAGAATAACATTAACAAGTTATCATGACTAATATTAATATAATTTCCACATTACCTCTGCCTTTTCTAGTTGTAAATATCTTTTTAAAAGAGGCAATTTAAAGAATAATGTTCTGGGAGGTGTAAATCTTTCAACAGGTCTCAAGTAATTTTTTTTTTTTTTTTTTAAGGGTTTTACGGCGCTTGCAACACATTTAGGTTATATCAGCGCCAGTAAAAAGGAAGAAAATGGGATGGTAAAAAGTTCTAGAATTACAATTAAAGCATTCAAGAAAAAGTAAGACAAAGGGGAACTGAGAACAAATAGGGATCAGATGTAGATTCCAAGAGCATACCACCAATGTACTTAGTTTGAAATCACCTACAAGCACAAAATCCAACAAAGAGGAACACACTCAAATGCTTACATTATACATTAAAAATAACAAATAGTATAATACATAACAGAGAGATGATTTACAAGGAAAAAAATATCATCTCCCAAAACAATAACTATGCATTTGACTGTTTCCATCCCAGCTAGGATTCCGGCCAGTGCCAGGACAAAACCAAGTAATCTCATTCCGAGACAAAGACAGAAAGCATGTTGGAAAACAGATATAAGGGGATAGAAGACACAGTATGTACCTCCCTGCCCGCTATGGGAGGTCAGGATAGGTCTCAAGTAAAAAAAAAATTATAACATCTTAAATTCCAGAAGAACTATTTGCTAGTTATAGTACAACTCCCTTTAAATTATAACGCCAAACCTGCTTATCGATGACTAAATGAAAAATGCTGACTATATTAAATTCATAAGAACCAACTGTATCAAATTCACCAAAACTCTATTTAGTATTATAAGATTTGCTGAACACCGGTAAAAATGAAAGACAGAATTGATTATATAGTGGAATGTTCATTCAGCAATGAGTCATGGATTCTTTGACTTACAATACAAGAAACACGTTGCATCATTGATTTATACTTGCATAATACATTTCGAATTCCAAATTATCAATTCTCGGGGTAGTTATTCAAAATCTTTAACATTATCATTATAACTGTTTTGAATGAAAAACTGACAAATCCCTTCATGATCATTCTTTTTTTTTTCTTATTGCATCATACTTAAATACACTCAATTGCTTACGTACAATATATTCAAAACTAAAACAATAATAACATATAACAGAGAGATCTTCTACATGGAAATAAATACTATCTCTCTCAAAAAAAAATACTGCATATACATTTGACTGCATCCCTCTCAACTTAGGATCTCTGCCAGGACTGGGAACAAACTGAGCAATCTCAATCCAGAACAAAGTCAGAAAGCAACATAGAAGGGAAAACAAAAATGAGGGATAGAGAACACAGCAAGTGATTTCTCTGTCCACCATGGGAGGTCAGATGACCCCTCCCAGTTGCCCAAAGGTCGTCGCAAGGATATATATATATATAGATAATTACTTCATTGTGTACTTTTATTCAATTTTATAGAATGATTCATATTGACTAAGTTGAAGTGACACTTTTTCTTGATACGTGAATAAAAACAGTTCACAACCTTATTCAATTTTAGTAGCAAAATCATTCATAATTTGAAATAAAATAATTTTTTTGTACACACGTGCTATAATTTACACAATAAGATAAAAATATAATGGAAATATGATGTATATATAAAAAAGGAGCAGTTCCACAGCCAGAGCCGCACTTTATATGAATAATTTCAACACAGTAAAATAGTCAAAACTGTCACTATAAATTGAAAATTGAAAAGATTGCAAAACAAATAACTTAATATTTACATTATTTGAAAGTAAAAAAGCGAAATAATTATATAAAATGATTATTGCTTGTTGTTATAAAACCTAATACTGGATGGCAGAAAAGATTTTCGGTGTCTCTCTGTTCTTGTTGAAATAGACAAAGGGCGACCACTCGTTCTTGACATAATAACTGATGGTCTTAGTGGATGATGCTGGTCATTTAATATTTTAGTTATTTTACTAATACAAAATTTCTCATATAAAAGATCTACATCGTCAACATCATTTATATAGCATTTAATGGATTTTTAAATATTTGAATTTATTTTGTTCCTTTCCACTGCTAAGCAATTGCATCCCCAAGCTGTTACACAACATGACAAGACACTTTCAATAACTGCTTTATAAAATAATGTGTAACTGAGAAAGTTTTGATAAAAAATAAGTACGTCTGCACATCTCATCCTTAATTATTTCCAAGTGTTCATGCCACTTGAGCCTGTCATCAGTTGTTACACCAAGGTATTTGTAGTGAGGTACTCGCTGGACGAATTGGTCCTTTAATTCTAACAGTTCTCCTTCACTCTCCTAAAGTCAATCACTAGCTCCTTTGTCTTGCTTATGTTAAGCTCTAGGTAGTGGGCATCACACCAAGACACAAATCTATCAATTTCTGGTCTATAAGCCACTTCGTTGCCATTTGTTATGAGGCCTTGAAGAGCGTGTCATCTGCAAACTTTATTAAAGGTACACTCAGGTTTTGACTTCTACAGTCATTCGTGTATATCGTGAATAATACAGGGGACAATACACAACTTTGAGGAGCACCAGCATTTGTAGTTATACAGGAAGATATGTTTTGTCCTAATTGAACGTACTGTGCTCTCTCCGTAAGAAATTCGAGCACCCAAGCAATTATATACTTGTTTAAATTCAGACTAGTCAATTTTTGAACAACCAACTGAGGTTGCATTGTATTGAACGCTGAAGAAACATTTGCAAAAAGCAATCTGCAATAGCTCTTAGCATGATCTAGATGCCTGTAGATGTTGGTTGTAAACAGCAGAATGGCATCCTCTACACCACGTCCTGATGAAATTTGATAAAAGTTATATCACAGTAAAGACAATATTGTCATGAGTAAAATGATAAAAAATTCCATTTAAGTAAAAGAAAAAAATGATCTTTTAAAAATCCAAAAACCGAAGAACATAAACAAAATGTCTGCCTGCTAGCCGTGTTATACATGTAAATCGTGTTACACAAAGGTATATAGTAAGAAATGAAATTTCAAACTTTAGACTTTTTACCAGCATCAGCATCAAGGGCCCCTTCTGTTTTTTTTAATATATAAATGATTTAACGGAAGTTATCAACTCAATGTGTAAAAAAATGCTGAGGCCACAAACATTTTATTCATCGCCTTTAAATTATAACGTTTAACAAAATGTCATTTAATTATTCACTCCTCCATTGGCAATTACAATTAAACAAATCTGAATGTCAAGTCCTAGATTTGGTGTCCTCTTTTCAAACGAAAATGTCCAAAGACAAACAACTAAATATTTACCAGATTTTAATGATGTCATATAAAAGCAGATTGAAAAAAAAACTAAAACTGTCATCACTTAAGCTCAAAAGAAAAAAAAGGTGATCAATTTTACTCTTATATAAAATTGTCCATGGTCTGCAGACAGTTGGTTATAATCAACTTTTTGATTTTTCTCTGGTAACATTAACAGATATTCTACCAATATTTGACAAAATTCATTTATCAAATGTATAGTGAGGAAATGGACGGCCCTTGATTTCAATACTAAAAAGATGCTAAAACAATCATGATTTTATTAAAGGCTGTTGATAGAGAACTCCATGCCTTGAATGAGGTCTGTTATTTTTTATTTATTTTTATGATGCTTGTAAAGCGCTCTGACTCTGAGCACATTTAGTGATATTGCCCTATATAAATGCTCAAGGTTAAGATCAACAAGTCTATGGTGGAAAGTTGTTATTTATGAACCAACTTAAGTTGTTGATATGTACGATTTTTGTACCTATATTATCCATGCATCAATTTGATCTTTTCTTTTGTCTGTATTACATATTTATATATGATTATGATGATACCGTTTGAGACAGTGTATCATATATGATAATCTAAATTTAATTCAATACTTGAAATCAGTGTTAAATATCTGGTCCAATGTGGCGTAATACCAAATTGAGGCTGAGAGTCACATTTTTGGTCAATCCAAAACAGAAAGGATATAACAATTACAAGCGGCTCTTGACATCATTATTCTTCCTGTCATCATTAGATAGCTCTTCTCGTTTTTCATACAGCATCACAGGATTCTCCTTACCACCAAGCCCTTCAATCTGGCTGGCACACTGATAGAAAGCATCCAGCAAGTGGCGCCACCTGTTGTTTTCAAAGTTTGAAAATGGCTCCATGTAGTTAGTGCAGTAGGCAAAGCCCATCTTGTACTGACAGTCAGACAGGATCATTTGACCTCCAAAACCCCCGTGTCCAAACACATTCCATGACTAGGTTTTGAAGATACAGAAAAAAAGAAAAATTAAAGATAAAGCATAAACCATACTGCAGTGCTCATGTGTCTGCTTTAGTTGCAATCCTACTTGTGTTATGGGTGAGAAATTAACAGTTTCCATGGAAATTTTAGGGGCAGATTTTGTCGAAATTATGCTTTATCAAGAGGGCAAGAAAAAAATTTGTGTCATCACTTACTCATATTTTGCCAAAATTTGTAGCAAAGGTCTGGTTAGATCGGATCTTGTTAGAAGCTGTAATTAATCATAAAAATAGTGTAATGTCGTTGCCAAGTGTATTGTATTGATATTGTTTTATCAATAATAATAATTATATTTAAGTCAAACCTCAAGGAACGACACAACAAGATTGTTAGATGATAATCGGAAAAAGGTTCTATTCAACTCAAACTAAAAACAATGTGCAGAGTAGCCAGTTTGGCAGTTTACAACTAAACGTTAAATAAATACAACTAAACTTATTAATCGATATATTACATCCCTCCATCCTATGTTGAAGACATAAGGGGTTCATTTAAATTTGAATAAAAATCAGAAATTTCCGATTTGGGATTACTGATTACAATGGTGATTTACCATACCAGTAAAAGATTAAAATTTTATTACTTTTTATATAGTGTAACATTGTCCTCCATCCCTGTTAGAAGCATTTACCGGAATTGATTAAGAGGTGTTGATGGTGGTGCATTGCGCATACTCAGACACTCGAAACAAGATTTTGACATGTTTTCAAAACTTTGTCGATGTGAGGCCACCACACATAGCCACGTGCTAGCCACGTGCTAGTGCCTTCATATGGACGATTCCGATGTGTTCTTCGTGGAGAAGATCAAGGATACTTTTGCGGAGTTTTGGAGGTATGATAACGCGAATGCCCCAGAGGAGACACTCATTGTCGATGCTGAGTTCTGCACGACGAATGAAGTACGGTTGAAGCGATTCATCTTCTGAAGATGAATTATACGTTGAAGGCCAGCCATTTAGGCAGTAGTCGTAGACTTTGCTAAGTGTTGGATTCATCTTCGTTTCAAAGGCGATAGTTGAACTCGTCACTGGTGTTGAGTCGATTACGTTGAAGACATGTAGAACATCCTCGGGTAGTTAGGCTGGTTGCGTTTGTGTACAAGATGGTAATGGTAGTCTGCTGAGACCATCTGCATTGTTACGATGACCTGGTATGTGTTGTAGAGTGTAGTCATAGGTGCTCAATATAAGTGCCCATCGTTGTATTCTAGAAAACGAATGCTCAGGAATTGGCTTGTGTTCGCCAAACAAACCTAGCAGTGGTTTGTGGTCAGTTTTGATAATGATGTGTCGACCATAGAGAAATTTGTGGAACTTTTTCAAGCCGAAAATGATACTGAGGGCTTCTTTGTCGAGTTGGGAATAATTCCTTTCTGCAGGGTCTAATGATCTTTGCGTAGGAAATGGGTTTTTCTTCACCGTTGTCAAAAATGTGTGCGATTATTGCAGAAATACCATGCGGCGATGCATCACAAGTCAGAGTTATTTGTTTTGCAGGGTCAAAATGCACGAGAAGTTTGTCAGAAATTAGAGCTTGTTTGGAGTTTTCAAAAGCTGTTTGTTGTGATTTTTCCCAGTGCCAAGGGACGTTTTTCTTCAGGAGCTCATAGAGTGGTGCTAGTTTGTTTGCAAGGTTGGGTAGGAACTTTGAATAATAGTTAACCATGCCCAGATAGGCTCTTAGTTCATGTAAGTTGTTTGGAATGGGTGCATTTTTAATTGCCTCTATCTTCTCGGGTTGTGGAAGTAAACCATCCTTTGTGAGCTTGTACCCTAAAAAGTTGATTTCATTTTTCATGAACTCACATTTCTTTCTTTTGAGATTTAGTCCTTTTTCTTTGCATCTTTGAAGAACTTTCCTGAGGGTATCTAAATGTTCATCATCTGTTGAACCAGTTGAATACAAATTGTCAAAATAAATCACTGTATTAAGAATGTCTCTGAAAATCTTTTCAATTGTCCTTTGAAAAATTGCTGGGCAGGAAGAAATTCCATATGGCAATCGTAACATAGCGTACAGTCCACAGTGAGTGTTAATTGTTATTTCCTGGCTAGCTTTATCCAAGACAAGATTTGTAAATGTATGACTGAAATCAATTGAACTGAATTTTTGTCCATGAGACAGTTGGAAAGCTAAGTCTTCTGGTTTTGGAATTGGGTGATCTTCCTTTGCGATGGCTTTGTTTACGGTCACTTTGTAATCACCACAGATTCTAAGTGCTTTGTCATTTTTAATCACTGGTACTATGGGTGTTGCCCATTCTGAATGTTCTACTTTCTTAATGACTTTCTCACGTTCTAAACGATCCAGTTTATCTTCTATTTTCTTCCTCGAAGCAAAAGGTGGGTGCCTTGCCTTTTTAAAAATAGGAGTGTTGTCCCTTAAGTTGATTTTTGTTACGTGGTCCTTGAGTGTTCTTGCATTGTCATTGAAAACTTCAGTATGTTGTTGCAATATTTTATCGAGGTCATCCCTGGTGTTATTAATGTTGTTGATGCTGTTGTTTCGAATCAGTTGCCGCCAATCCAGTTTTAATTCCTGCAGCCAGTCTCACCCCATCAAGGGTGGACTGTTTCCTTCAACGATGTGCAATGGTAACGTTTTGGTTTGATTTTGATATTTGATTAACATCTCACATTTCCCAAACACATGAACGTTTTCACCAGTGTAAGTTTGAAGTTGAATTTCTGAAAGGGAAAAGTTATAATTATTGAAACGTTTATCAAATTCTTGCTTCATTATAACAGATGCTGCTGCCCCGGTGTCTAGCTGAAAGCTGATATTTTGTTCATTGCATTGTAGATCAACTGTGATTGGCTTACTGGTTTTACTTCTTATAGTAAACATATCGTTTGAGGTTTCTGAGTCAGCTTCAGGATGCAAATAATATGATTCATTGGTGTTGAGTTTTTCCAAATTGTGACATCTGTTTTGATTTTGATTATGCTGTAGCCTACGTTGTCGATGTTGCACTTGTGTATTTTGCTGACGTTGAGGTTGCCACTGTTGCTGTTGTTGTTGCTGTTGACGAAATTTTTGTTGTTCAAATGGACGATGTTGCGTTTGATTTGAAGGTCGATGGTTGAAGTTTTGTTGTTTTCGTTGTAAACAACATTTTGCCAAGTGTCCCGTTTTATGGCAGAAATGGCATTCAGTGTTGATAAATTTGCATGTTACACCTCGGTGGTCATTACCACAACGCATGCAGTACTTGTGTTGATTTTGTTGAGTTCGAATGAGGTTTACTGTTTGTGGGAGGTTTTCGTTTAAACCCTTTGCTCCCTCGTACGATAGTTTTATGGCTTGACCGATTTCAATAGCTCGTTGCAATGTTAGATTTGGTTCAGCGAGTAGTTTTCTTTGGATTGTCTCATCGTTGATTGATCTCACTAGTTTTTCACACAGCCGGTCTTCCACCTGATCACCAAACTGACAGTATTGTGACAGCTTTCTTAGTACGGCCACAAAATCACCTATTGACTCCTCCTTCCTTCTAATTCTTTTTTCAAATTCTGTCCTTGCTACGAATTTCTGCGGTTTTGGCTCAAAATGATTTTGAAGTACTTGTCTTTTCTCCTCGAATGTTCGGTCGGAAATGGAATTTGGTGTTACTAAATCTCTCAGTAAATTAAATGTTTTTAGGCCTATCACTGAGATAAAGACTGCTTTCTTTTTGTTTTCGTCAATAATTTCATTTGCAATAAAGAAATAGTTTAATCTCTCTAGGTACTCCTCAAAGTTACAAAGCTGAGGGTCAAACTGTACAATCTGCCCGAAGCCGAAGGAGTTCATGATGATAAAATTAACATAAAGTTGAGAAAGTCGGTGATTTGCAGAGTTTACCTCGTCGCCAATTGTAATGTCGTCGCCAAGTGTATCGTATTGATATTGTTTTATCAATAAAAATAATTATATTTAAGTAAAACCTCAAGGAACAACACAACAAGATTGTTAGATGACAATCGGAAACAGATTCTATTCAACTCAAACTAAAAACAATGTGCAGAGTAGCCAGTTTGGCAGTTTACAACTAAACGTTAAATAAATACAACTAAACTTATTAATCGATATATTACAAATAGCAGCAGCTCATTTCATTGATATGCTGTTGGCTTAAAACTCTTTTTTTTCTATGTCTTGCTTATTAAAATAAAATATTATTAAAAATATACCAACCTTATATAATATACATTGATGCTCTAATTCATATCAGTCCTTTGCAAATCACTAGACTGTAACTGCCATGCCCTGATAAAATGCCTTGTTTTCATTTTTGGCCAGAAAGCTTTTATTTTCTAGATTAAGATGACAACTAATTTGTCTAGATGTCTTAAATCTGAAAGTTATACTGTATAAAATGATGAATTGGATAGTGGATAGTGGAATTTATGTGACTTGCTGTGATAATAACTGGAGCATAGATTGAAGTACATTGAGCAAAGTGTAATTTCATATAGATGTTCAAATTTATTTACATATTTACGATCATAATGAAAGTAACTTAACCGTTCGACTGAGAGACTGAATTTCTTTCACATCATTCCTCTCATTATTTAGTTCAGTTGGTATTAACTACAGATCCAACAGTTTTCACCATAAAATCAGTCAAAACAAATCCACATTGGACTTCAAATGAGAATAACACCATTCTTATGTTAACATGGTAAAGTATGTTAGGGTAGAATGGAATTGACATGTAAAAAGTGAATGGATGAAATATCAAAGGATTAACTTTTATCGAATGACTGCACCTTTTCTCCTTGTTTAGCAGTCAACAGAGTCACGCCTCGAGCAAACGTCATCCCAACTGAAAGAATGTAATCAGGTCCACGTGTCAGAGGTTTCTGCATTCTATTTATGGCCTCTTGGGTCAACATGACCTTATCATCCAAACAGCCTCCATTACCCAAAATCCCAGCGAATTTGGCTGCAGCTTTTGCAGTTCCTGCACCATGAGTAGAGCCACAGCCCAGAATTGCAAAATCTGGATCATCTAAGGATCTTTTCTGTTGATAAAATTTTATTTCAAACCAATATAATTTCAATTTCACAAGCAATTTCAATTAAAAAAATATACACACAATGCGAGCAACTGCTAAATATTTTACTCTTGAATGATCACATTTATTGAATAATATTACAGTATTTGCTTCTGGACATCATTGCTGTCAAAATCTAATAAAGGAATAATATCAAAAGGTCGTCCAATAAAAAGTTTTAAATTAAAGTTTTCTGTAAATAATCTCTGAAAGATTGTAATAAATTCCACTTTCTTTTAAAAACTAAATTTACACCAACTGATCTTAACTCCTAGTAGATGTTCGAATGGTCCCATCCTCTGATTAAATTTAGTAAATATGGTATGAACGGTACCACTGTCCAGTGCCACTTGCTACATAAACAGGCTGTTCACTCAAACTGTTTACTGAGATCCTGTGTACACCAATATATATATATATATATATATATATATATATATATATATATATATATATATATATATATATATATATATAAACATAGAAGGTACCAAATTATAGGTCTTTTTATCTTTAATTTGATATCTGGTTTGCCCTTCATATTATGATTAAAAACCATGTAATTAAACAATTTTGCAAGGGAGAAGAGAGGGATGTCTCATTTACCGACACTCAGTCTTGGTTATAGACCAAGGTTGGCCAGGCAGATTGCGAAGATAGACAGACAGTCTCACAAATAGTGGGTGATGTGGGAAGCAATTCTCATTAGCCTATTTGTTGAAAGCCATGAATATTGATATTGGGAATTCCCCCATTACTGGTATCAGTGATGAGAAATGATAGCATGACCTGGGACTAGACATGACCACTGACATCACGATTCTGATCAATGTCATTGGACAATAATTTCAGTTTTTCCTTAACGGTTATTTTACATCGCAGAGGATATCTCTGCATTTTCATTGACTGTTGTGTTTTACTTCACTGTGGGACATCTTGACAGCATATAAAATTTATTCTTTTTTATGTTAGACAAATTATTGCCAGTATCAATGGTTTGCATGTCGATATAACTGTCTTTAGGTAAAATTTTTGTCGATATAGGCAATCTATATTTACAAATGTTATATAGAAGAAAAAAACAGGACTTTGATGTCATGTCAAATTAAGCATGATATCGATATAACCATTGCCAATGTATCCGCTCTGCACTGTATTTTATTGTATTTTTAGCATTACTATGTACCACAAATGAGTCTGGGAAAGCTATACTCAACATATTAACATCATCAGTCTCACATGAACATATAAGAGAACGAATACAATTACAATTACATAACAGCATGAACTTTGAGAGGGTAAAAATTGAAAAGTTTCTTAGTGATTTGGGAAAATAAAATATACTCTTTGTGTGAGCTGCCCAAGTTCCCAACAAAGTAGCTATCATGGAAGTTAAACAATTCGACAATGACATCAAAAACGTAGCAAATGACCAAAACACAAGTAAAACCAATTTACCAGAAATAATATGGATTAGGTTATTGGGGGATAATATAAGGACCTATGAAATCCCAAACGCAAGAGTTCAAGAATACTTTATTAACAAACAAAAAAAAATATCACAATTAACCAGTAGACTTTTGACCAATCAAAACATGGAATTTATGACACACCTTCACATGTGCTCAGACAAACAAAGTTGTTTATTTATTAACAATGATGTGAATGAAATCAACCTCTCTCTGATCATTGTTTTATTTTCATACTGCCAAATCGGTAACTAGTTATCACATGAAATTCTCTATCAGATTATAAATGTTTGTTTACACAAAGTTTTCTGTGTCGGTTCAATTGATCAAGAGGTAGAACAATGGGTATTTTACTAAAAAACATATATAATCAATAGCATAGCCTGTGCAGTTTGTTATGTTTACCAATCACAGCCATCGTTTACATGATGACAACTGTCCGAGAGGCGGGTTGTCTAAGTGTCTATTCTAAACCATAGAGTCAATTTTCACTTAATAGAACAATGGCGAGAAAACTAATTAATAACAGTTATCATTGAGTTGTACCCTCACTGTCTTTACTTACTTACTTTACTTGTGCCCATCACTCCTAGTGGAGCATAGGCCGTCGACAACAGTCCTCCATCTTCCTCTGTCCTGGGCCATCTTCTCCAACTCTCCCCAGGTGTGTCCCATCCTCTTCATGTCCGCCTCCAGGTCTCGTCGCCAGGTGTTTCTAGGCCGCCCTCTCTTCAGTTTTCCCTGGGGGTTCCATCTCAGCGCCTGCCTAGTGGTATTATTGGTTGGCTTCCTCAGGGTGTGCCCAATCCATCTCCATCGGCAGCGTCTGATTTCATCTTCTGCTGGCATTTGAGATGTTCTCTGCCACAGGTCAGCATTGTTGATCCTGTCTGGCCAGTGAATCTTGAGGATCCTTCTGAGGCAGCTATTGCTGAAGGTCTGTACTTTTCCAGTGATGGTCTTCGTGGTCCTCCAGGTCTCCGCTCCATACAAAAGGACTGACTTGACATTTGAATTGAAGAGTCTTATTTTGGTTTGGGTTGACACCACCTTGGAGCTCCAGATGTTTTTAAGCTGCAAGTATGCTACCCTCGCCTTGCCAATTCTTGCTTTTACGTCTGCATCTGTGCCACCCTGTTTATCTAATATACTGCCTAAATACGTGAAGTGGTCAACCTCATCCAGTTCGCTCTCGTGCAGTTTGATTGGTTCTTTACTATTGGTGTTTATTTTGAGGACCTTTGTTTTACCCTCATGGGCCCTGAGTCCGATTTGTGATGACTTTGCTGTTATCTCTGTTGTCTTGTCCTGCATTTGTTGGTGATTGTGGGACAGCAAGGCCAAGTCATCTGCAAAGTCAAAATCGTCGAGCTAGTCGAACAATGTCCACTGAATCCCATTTCTCCTACCTGCCACTGCTGACCTCATTTTCCAGTCAATTGCCAAAAGGAAGAGAAAGGGTGACAGAAGACATCCCTGTCTGACTCCAGTCTTCACCTTGAAGCTATCTGTCAGTTGTCCCCCATGGATTACTCGACAGGTCACTCCCTCGTAGGAACTATGGATCAGGCTGACTATTTTTGTTGGAACCCCATAGTGGCGGAGTATTTTCCATAAGGTTTCCCACGCTGTCAAACGCTTTTTCATAATCAACAAAGTTGATGTACACCAGGGAATTCCACTCCAAGGATTGCTCAACTATGATGTGTAGGGTTGCAATTTGGTCGACACATGATCTATTCCTGCGGAAGCCAGCCTGTTGGTCGCGAAGGAGGGGGTCAACAGCACTTTTAATTCTCTCCAAGATTATACTATTAAAGACTTTTCCTGGCACTGAGAGAAGCGTTATTCCTCGGTAGTTGTTGCAATTGCTGAGGTCGCCTTTCTTAGGCAGTTTGACGAGATACCCTTCCTTCGACTCTGTTGGTACTTCTTCCTCCTCCCAGATCTTTTTGAAGAGAGGATAAAGCATTTCTGTGGTCGTTTTTAAGTCCGTCTTTAAAGCTTCTGCGGGAATGTTGTCTGGCCCAGCTGCCTTGTCAATCTTCAATAGTTTGATGGCGTTCCTGATCTCCTTTTTAGTCGGGTGTCTACAGTTGATGTCAAGGTCTGTATCAGCTGGGTTGAGATTTGGGGCGTTCGACGGAGCTGGTCTGTTCAGAAGCTCTTCAAAGTGAAGAGCCCATTTATTTAGTTGCTGTTCCTTTCCCAGGATGGTGTTTCCTTCTTTGTCTTTTGACTGGTCGCTCGGGCCTGTTGCTTTTCCCCGACAGTTTCTTTGATATGTCATACAGCTGTTTCATGTTGTTGCTGGCTGCTGCTTTCTCTGCTTCTTCCGCCAGGCTGTCAATGTATTTGCGCTTATCTGTTCTTGCACTCCTCTTAACTTCTCTGTTGACTTCTGTGAAGTCTTTCTGTGCCTTTGCCTTTGTGGCTCTTGTCTGGCAATTGTTTATGACTGCCTTCTTTTGCTTCCTTGTCTGGATCTTTTGCAGTGTTTTGGCTGAAATCCATTCCTTATGGTGGTGAATCATCGCCCCAAGCACTTCCTGACAGGTTGTCTTGTGTCCTTCTTTCACTTTCTGCCAATCATCTTCCACACTGCTCTCTTCCAAAAACTGATCTTTTAATACTTTATACATATTGGTGAGAGTCAGGCTGAATTTTCCTCGGGTATCTGGGTCTTTCAACAAATTGACATTGTACTTCTCTCTTTTCGTTGCTTCCATCCAATTTCTCTTCAGTTTTAATTTCAGCCTTGCTACAACCAGGTGGTGGTCCGATGGAAAGTCTGCTCCTCTTTTCACCCATACATCCATCAGGGACCTTCTGAATTTCTTAGCTATGAAGATGTGGTCCATCTGGTTTTCGGTAACAAGGTCGGATGATACCCATGTAGCCTTATGTATTCTTCTGTGGGGGAAAGTGCTACCTCCAATGATCAGGTTATTTATAGCACAGAAGTCTGCAAATTTCTCCCCATTCTCGTTCATTACTCCCAGTCCATGTTTTCCCATCACTTCCTCAAACCCTGTATTATCTGTTCCTATCTTTGCGTTTATGTCACCCATGAGAATGTTCACATCTTTCTCTGGATACTTGGCCAGGACATTCTGCAATCTGTTGTCAAACCTGTCTTTTACCTCTTCGTCATGTTCATTTGTTGGTGCATAACACTGTACTATATTCATTGCGATCTTCTTCACTTTTGTTCTGAAGGAAGCTCCGATAAATTCGCGGTCCGTGTGCTTCCCATCCTAACAGGGCCTGCTGTGCAGATTTTGACAGCATGAGTGCCACACCTTCTGTGTGTGGAGCGTTCTCTTCTTTGTGCCCGGAATACAGTAAGAGCTCTCCTGTGATCAATTTCTTCCGCGCTGACTGGGTCCAACGGGTCTCACTGCTTCCAAGCAGTGTCAGGTTGTAGATTTTCATTTCTGCTGCTACTTGGTTGGTTTTTCCCGTCTCATACATGGTCCTCACATTCCATGTTCTGACGTTGATGGTTCTGGTCGAAAGAAGGAAAGTCGGCCTTGTAGCTTCCTCTCGGCTTTCACTGCAAAGCGTCATGTGTCACAAAGACCCTTCCTCTCCCAGAACAGTTGTAATTGGGTTTTCTTTCGTCAACGTTTCTGTAGCGGCTTGTGCTTTCCAGGGTGAAGTTGCTGGCCCTACGCCTAACCCTCCTCCTTTCTCATCCGGGCTTGGGACCGGCAATGGCGGAGTTTCACTGTCTTTACTGTTATTAAAAAACAATTAAAGTACTTATGTGGATGGGCAATATGCCTGATTTTCTTCTCAATCTTAGTCCCTATATTTAAATCGAAATATACTTGAATAAATAACTTGGTCCCGTCAATTATTTTAGTTAAGCCAGATTTTACTTAAATTTCATGAACCAATAATTTGTTACACTCATTTCTTCCTCACCCCATCCATATCTTTGGGATATTGTCGCTGAAATAATTCAAAGTTCCCTTGGTAATTCTCCATTGATTTGGCTATCTCCTCCTTTGATATGCGTCTCCAGGCAGCACGGCAGGCTTTGTGGTAAAGATGCTTAGGGAGACCTATGTGAAAGTCAAGCTCTGAGGATGAGTGGGAGAATAGAAGTATATATACATAGTCATGTGCAAAAGTAAGTTCACACTTTTTACTTCCTTTAAATATTTTGATACAATCCAAGCAATACGTTTTGATATATATCATTTGAAAGGTGAATCTATTGCCTTTTCAACGAACGTAATTATTTTTCAATCATTACATTGAGTCAAAAGATAAAATGCTTAGAATCTAAAGCACCAAAATTTAGACAACGCAAAAATGAGCAAAGATTTTGCGCAGGATAAAATTCTAGGGAAAGCAATGCCAAAGGCAACTGGAGGACCTTAAATAATTCAATTTTAAACCACTTAGCACATTCAATAACATAACTGAAAAAAAAACTGTCACCTCACATGCTTCTATAAACAAAATGTCAACAATATCAAAAGCTTTTTTTTTCTTGATTACACAGGGGGAGATCATGGGAGGCCAAAGACATCCCTTGTGAGAATAGATAGCAAGTTGTTGTTATTATTATTATTATTATTATTATTATTATTATTATTATTACTATTATTATCATCATCATTATTGATATTTTCAGTATTGCTACCATAATGGCTCCTACTATCATCATCATCAGAATTGTAATTGCCTTACCAAACGGTTCCGCTATTTCCTCTTCAAAGTATTGAGATAAACTCCTTGCCTTGACATCCACTCTCTTTACAATCTCATTGAGGTAAAGAGCAAAAAGAAAACCAGAGTAACCATGTTTGGTTCCTACATAAACAGGTGAGGAGATACATTGGCTAAGTAGATATATAAGTAAATATATTTTTGGAAAAAAAATAAATAAATAAAAAAAATTGTAAAAATATAAAAATAAATTCACAACAAAAACCTATCACATATCAGAACTTAGGTAAAAAAGGTATGTGTGAATAAGTGACATATTTTAAATTTATAATGGTGCTTGCTCCCAAAGTTTTCAAAATATATTGACCTCTACAGTAAGAATGAAGAAGAGAAGAACAGCCTCTAACTCTAAGATCCTTTACAAGAGGGAGTATGGTGCCAAGCATTGCCATAATAGTGTCTCAGTTCTAAAATAATTTGCCCCTAGCGACTCATTTACAACTACTTGCTTTCATTCTGAATATATAGTTTGCATTCATGACATTTTGCATTTAAACAATTAAAATTTGCTTCAGGAAATAAGAAAATAAATAAGGAAGTGCTGACATAAGTACAGTTGTAATTATCTACTAATAGAAATACTAGGGAGGCTCGCGGTGATGATATCATTACACTTGTATCTCTCTAAATCACTTCTAGAAATTTTTTTAAAAACATAATTAATTAATGTCACATATTATATAACCTTATATAATTCCTAATGACCCACCAGGTGTCCACAAGGGAGTTTGGGATGCCAAAAACGTTGACAGTTTGTGGGGCTGGTCCCTTAGCCACGACATTTGGTAGTCCTCTTTACTGACTGACAGACCAGCCTAGAAAGTGTGGAGGGGATTCAAATCGAAGTTTTGCTCACTTTGAAATATTTTAATGCCGTAATAATATAATAATAATAATAATAATAATAATAATAATAATAAAAATAATAATAATAATAATAATAATAATAATAATAAAAATAATAATAATAATAATACAGTCTACTCTGGCTAATAGCAACATAGTAATCGCAACTTTCGGTTAATCGCAACATTTTTCAGGAAATAGAATAAATTCTATATAAAAGTCACTGGTTAATTGCAACAAATTTTCGACCTCAATAAGTGGCAAATGATGTCATGATTTAGAAATCAATCAAACAAAATCTCATGATTAAATTATATCATTGGTGATATCATGACAGGTTGAAGAACCGAGAGTGGGCGGGGTTTAATGCTACAGTAGTGTGTAATAACCCTATTAGAGACAAAAGAGGGCGGGCTTTGCAGTCTGGGTTTGTGAGGTCATTTGTGACCATTAGATAGGGAGGCGAGGGGCCTCTAGACAACTAGATAGTCTCGACAACAGTGGACAATGACAGTTGTAAGGAGAGACAGCGATATCCCTTGCTTTGGGGTTTGACAACCGTGCATTGTGATTTATGGGTTTGGTTAGAGATTAATGTCTCTCATCACTGCTAATCTCTTTGACTCTTACAAATGTTGAGAACAAAAGGGTGAAAGTTAATCTAATCTGAATAAGATGTCGGCTTGCATCAAAGCTCACTGTGATAATGATGGTAATGATGATGACAAAATTTATAACAACAAAGGGAAATGGTACTCTGTAGTACTCAAAATATTCTTAGTCACAGGCAACTTACAGAAAACGTAGCCCCTGTGCTCGCCCAAGGTTCAAAAGGTAGACATTCAGGAAGTTTTTAAAACACATTCACACGACAGATGGCTGGCAAGAATAAAATTATCATCTATGTGGACGCTACAGCTGCTTCATCAATATGTTGTACACAAGTAAGGAATGATGTATGTTTATTTTATAAGGTATTGGTATGTGTTCAATTCAATCTATTAATATTAAAAATGAAAGTGAAAGGTGAGCCGATCAAAATGTAAAGAAAAATAAAGGGTAAATCTGACCCACCTCTACCCTCTATATATTTACCAATCTATTCATATTTTGATGAATATGTATATTCTCCTTAATCTGTTTACTTATTGATTGTACACTTGAGCAGTTTCCTGGAACTCCTCAAAAAATCCAAAAAAGTTCAAGGAAATACTAAATCAAGAAAACACTGTCTTGACAAAACTATTTAATAAGTTGAGAGTAACTTTATCTTGCAAAAAAAAAGTCATCGATTCCCATCTCCTTAACGTTTCTGATTATATTCTTCTTCTTCATGCGCCATGTTGTATGCGCTCAGAACAACCAAGAATTTTTTATGACTTGATGATGTCACTATCTCTTCTAGTTCTAGCAGATTGTTTCATTCCTTTGTTGTTTGTGCAAAAAACTTTGTTGACTATAACTTGTGTAGCTTTCTGTCTGATTCCTAACTAGCACAGGAGTCAATAATCTTCTCTCTATTTTTGATTAAAATTGAGAAGGTAGACATAGGAATGTTGTAATTTCTACAAATCTTAAATTGTTATTCTTGCTTTGTCAATCTCAAAAAAAAAAATTGTCCTTTTCATTTCCAAAGTGAGGACATTGATCTTTCTTTTTTTCTGACATAGGTAGTAACAAAAAGAGATTTGAAAACTCGTGTGTGCTGCAGTGGTAAAAGTCAGTTAAAGTAAAAGGAGTTTGAGAGGAGCCGGAACAATGATTCAGCTAAAGCTGGTCATGTAAAACAAGAGATTGATTGGGGTAAAAGTGAACATGGATCGTCTCATTCTAATCTTGTGTGTAATTGAGTGGCTTGAATGACAGCACACACCACTGAGGAATGCAAGGGGAAAGGGTGGGGTGTGGCAACATTCAATTATCGCCTTAGCCAACCAGTAGCAATTCACGGCATGACCTTGAAATTGGAACCAATGGCGAAATGATAAAAGAGGGTTGTTCGCTTTGTGAACGATGGTGGAATATGTGTCTGCGTTTGAATTATACTTACACACCTGCAATGTTTCGTTGTTGCTGTCGATATACGCACACGGTAGTGACTGTCAAAGTAAATAATCATTGCCAAATAATAAAAAAGTTTAATTACTTTAAATTCTTTTTTATATTGGCTGGGTGAAATTAATTAGAAGAAACCATGTTCGAGTTAAAAATCAGATCAAGGAAGGAATGGAAAGATAAAGAATAATAAGGAAGCCATTCAGGACATTCAAATGAGTTTGAGGAAACTATGCTTGAGTGTAGGTTCATATCGAATTATTTAGAAATAAATTAATAAATGAATATGTTCATACAGTATGAGACAGCAGATTATCCAATGTGATTGTTTCTTTTCCATTCTGAGCAAATTCTGGCCAATACTTGGATACTTTCTCACCATAGTCCAGAAGACCCCTTTCAAAAGAAAATTACAACAAAAAAAAATAATACAGGCAACAGATAGCAGTAAATTGATATTTATAAAAATATGGTAGTCCTACTGCCATACTAGTGTATAATTTCACAATTGTTTTTCAATATATTTAACAAATATAAAACTGGCAGAAACAGCTATCTGTCATCTGCATTTTTTGCGGCCGCAAATATCAGGGCGATACGCAAATTTTGGCAAATTTCCCAAAATTGGCAAATCGTGGCAAATTTTGGGAAAATTGGCAAATCGCGTGGCAAATTTTTGGGAAAAAAAAAGAGGCGAAAACAAAATAACGGAAAAAAAAGTGTGAAACTTGAGAAATGTTGCAGCTTTGCCTGGGCCCAAACCAAGGGAAGCTACTCTCTACGGATAATGATCCTTTAAAATCTTTGTAACAACGCTATTGTGTAAATTAAAAATGTAGCCTCCTTAAATGTAATAAATTGTCTTTTATACATATTTTTTCTGTATCGCGTATTAATTTTTACTGAAACGCTTAGTTCTCCTCTGCAAATTTTTTGGCAAATTTTGGTCTTTTTGGCAAATTTCTTGGCAAATTTTGGGGGTCTTTTGGCAACTTTTAGGTCCCAATTTGGCAAAAAAATTGAGTTCACACATTTCGATTTGTTTCTCTAAAACTGTGTTGTGTATTGTCAAAAATCTTTGCATAGTCTTAGATCTTACTTGACCTAATGAATGCTAAATATGAATAGTTTTGAATAATGTATCTTTTACGGCTGTCACACAATCACTAATTCCTCTGGTGCTACAGTAACAACAATGTTATGTGGACTATTTTCAAGAAGGGGCATCGCGTGGACACAGAGCAGACTTTTTTACCCCGGCACCTCAATTTCCACACAACACAAACCAACATACACCATTCCCATCCTTGTCTTACTCACACAATATTGTGAGTTTTAGTAAAAAGGAAAGAGAGTGGAATGTTAATTTAATCTGTAAGACGCGATAAATTTCACCTCATTTTATGATGAATATTTCTCAATGCTGCTGGTAAATCCTTTGATTAACATGCATGCAGTGTGTTAATAAATGTTGCTAAACAATATAAAACACACAATAAATAAAATATAGGGTAAATCTACTATTTTATAATGCAAGGAATGGTCCTGATTTTTATTTTGATGGATTGTCAATAATCTAACTTTTGAACCAGTTATTTTTCCAATGAGCAAAAAATAATTAGTAGGATCTAGTGCAATCTAAGCCACTATGTCAAATTAAAAACTAAATTTATCAGTTTCAAAGATACGACCCAAAGAGTGTGATCAGGAATTTTGAAACAGACTGAAGTTTTTTTTTTTGCATATGAAAAAAATGAATATATTTTGATTCATGAATTATTAAAAAACTAGTCCTTTTTTTCAACGGGATGGGCGGAAATCTAAATTTTTAAAATGAAAAGAATAAAAAATGAGATAAATTTTTGACTCAAAAACTTTTCCCAATTTTTATTCTTTTTAATAAAGAAAGGACTAGAATAGTTCTTGTATCAAAATATCTGTACAATAAATTTGATAAATGGCAATAATAAGAGACTTAATTTGATAATAATATTTTTTTAATGCATAAATACATATGTACTATGTAAATTTACATAGTACTTATGATATTAACTGTTTACAGTAATTTTTCATTTATCCAAAAACCTCATTCTGTAAAGTTTTCCTAAAGTATCCAATTTTCCAGCCCAACAAAAACACACAGTCGATCATATACAGTGCACAATACATTATTCAATACATAGTTTACCTGAGTCCTGAAAGTTGTAAAAATTATGGTTTAGTATAACATTACAGACATAAACCATAATTTCTGTTATCATTAGCTTGTAAAAAAAAAGAAAGATAAAGATCTGAAAAAGTGTGTATGAAACAGTGCCAAACAAAGCAGAGAGAAAAATATTTTAAACAACAATCCCCAAAACATCTGCCTGCCTGGACCGGGGTCGAACCTCAGACCTCTTGATTACTATTTAGATGTACTACCATTACCCCACAGGGGTTATTCGATTACCATTGGGACAATTCGAGGTGATCATGTCAGGACGATTAAATGCCTATATTCTTCACAAGGGTATGCATTTCTGCTATGACAATGATGCTTTTGACTGTATATTTCATTTCCAGTTTCAAATACTTAAAATGTGATTAAGGTGTGGAGAGGGGAGGGGCCCATAATGAGCAACACAAAGAGACACACTTAATACTAATACTTTTTTTAATGATAAAAAATTACAACATTATGGTCTTTCTTTTTTGATGGTGGTTTTGGAAGCTTTAGATAGAATAATCTCAAGACTAATAAAATTTTAAGTATCGGAGCACAACAGATCGATTATAAATAGTAATAACAAGAAGTAAAATATTTCATAATCGAAAGCTAGCAAGCAGTGTAACTCAGTAGGTTTTTATCTTCCCTCCAACCCCAAAGGGTATTGGGTTCGTTGCATTGTTGTGCGCCCTTGGAATGACTTCTTGGCCCCGAGTCATAAGTTAGTGTTTTTAAGGTGGCCAAGAGTGTTTCCCAGGACTCAAAATATTTTTTTAAAAACAAACAAACAAGCAAAAATAAAACATCACTTATAAGTATGAAAAGCTGTACTAAAGAATACCAACAATAAGGACGACGACAACAACTACAACAGAAACAAAACAAACAAAAAAAATTTAATTTAAAAAAGAAAAAACTCTTTTCTACCTCTCTACTAAATGTGATATTATAACTGATGATGGGTATTTTGTTCCAGACCAGAAGCGACCAAAGGTTTCTTCTTTCCATGGCCTTTTAATGGCATCATCTGCCAAGCCACCCCAGAGGTTCACGACTGGACTCCCTTTAAAGTAAATGGACACAGCAGCTCCTTTGTCGATTCCTTGAGAGAATCCACTTCTGTATACACGCAGAAACAAACAAAAGCAAAAAAAAAAAAAGAAAATAGTTATCATTAAGTACGACGGTGTGTGTAATGTGTAAGTCGACATACAGAGACATCATGAGTTTAGAAAAAGCTCACCCCCATAATACTAACAACAACAAAAATAGCCAAGACATGCATATCAGGTTAAATCTTGATTGTATGTAGTCAGATAAAATTAGTTGAGTAATGTTACTCTCTTTCCCATCAGAAAATAAAAACTGTTCTCATATCAAGTAAAATCAAGGATGTCGATATGTCATAGCATGTCTGAAAGACAATCCCTTTTTCATTTGGAGTCCCCAAAATGGTGAAAAAGAGCAAATTAACATTCTGGCAAGTCTTTCAAACACTCCGTAGAGTTGGAGGTGTCTATATTAAAGAGGATTAAATCTCAGGCTCTGAATTAATTGTCTGCACTCTGTAAAATAAAATATTAACGATAATACGACTAATCTATAACTATAATGTGTTGTTTGCTCATACTCATACTCTACAAATGAGTCTGATGATTGTTGTCAATATTATTATTTTCAGGCTAAAAAATATTTGTTAAAAATATTTAAAAGAAAACTAGACCATATAGAGTGAAGTCTCCCCATATCGTGCCCCAAGGACTGTCATAAGGAAATTGCTCTGATAGAACGTGTTTTTAGTTTTTTCTTAACTATGTAATTAAGGAAACCCTCCTCTTATTAAAAATATATGTTGCAGATAGTTGTCCCTTACTTTAAGGTCATACAATGGGTCTGGAAAGTTATGTTAACACAGGCATCTCATATATGACACTTTTTGGAAGTTGTTCCTAAATTCATGCACTTGAACCATCTAATATAAACTTAGTTTATTCAGTCAGTAAGTGAGTTTATTCTGGTGTCGAGTACCAAAACCATATATGTCATTATAAAAGATAGATAACAATGGATCAGAGAAAAATGACGTCTTGCTTTTACTTGTCATCATCAGTATAGTCAAAGGGTGACCATAACAAAGAATGTATCTGATCCATTGTGATGAATTGTCACTTGTAATTAATTATCCCCCCCCCCCCCCCCCCTTCCCAGTGGTTACGGTTCTTACAAATAAGACTCCCCAAGTATCTTAAATAAATCAAAATTGTAAACCAGTAAAAACAAAGATAAAAAGGGTCAACTAAGTTGAGCACCCCTTATAATTGCAATAAATTAATATTATCTCTCTATAACCTGATGGCGTTTATAAAGAATATACGAAAAATGATAGAAGAATGGTTGAGAGATATATGGATAAGGGAAAGACAGAGAGAAAGACAGAGAGAGGGAAATAGGAAGAAAGAGTGAAAGAGAGGAAATAAAAAAAAAAGAGAGAGGGGGGTGAGAGAGGGGAGTGGAGAGAGGAGAGAGAGAGAGACTGAAAAAGAAAGAGGAAAAGAGAGAGAGAGAGAGAGAGAGAGAGAGAGAGAGAGAGAGAAAGAGAGAGAGAGAAAGAGAGAGAGAAAGAGAGAGAGGGAGAGTAGTTTAATTGATGTTTTTTTTCTGATTAGGTGGAAGTCATAATAATCTTCATTTTAACGCATCTATAACTGTACTACAATGTTCGACCTACTAACAAGACTCATTTACCCCTTCCCTCACCCCATTCCATTTCGACCATCCAAAGACGTCTGGAGCCAGTTTGTCTAGACTGAGAGTGTCACCAAAATTCATGCAGCTGAGCACAGGTGTCAAAACATGACACAAGACATGATGTTGATTTTTCACAGATCAACCACTTGACATGAGCTTTTATCAGAGGAAAATATTTGACAGGGCAAAATCAGCAGAAAATTTCTGAGAAAATCCCAAAATCTCGAAATTCTGCGAATCTGCGGAAGATTATCATCACTGCACTATCTGTGAGCTCAACCCCCATCACAAAATTTTACAGTCTTCACGCTGAGTTAGTAGGTCCCCTACCAACCAGTCAGGGCATGACATACATCTTCACCATCACTCGATGGCCAGAGGCCATACCATGACCAGATATTCATGCCGCTTCATGCACCAAAGCACTCGTACATCACTGGATATCTAGATATGGAATACCTGACTATATTTCCTCTGACCGTTTACATCAACACTATGGAGCGACTTAGGAAATTTACTGGGCATCAAAATGAATAACACTACTGCATATCACCCACAAGAGAATGGAATGGGACAACGCTTTATAAGCAAATGAAAGTTGCCCCTAAGGCTCTCCGGATCCCAACTGTTCACCAGCTGAACTGGTTTACGGGACACCTCTCTGTCTCCCAGGAGAATTTCTGCCTCCAGTCGATGCTCAAATTCTTAAATCTTCTTCAGACTTTGTGAAAACCCATCAAGAGACCATGCAATCTCTTATTCCATCACCAACACAATTTCACGGACAGCAATTAAATTATAAACCGTCAAGCTTGGCAGCAACTATTTGTGTGTTTGTATGAAGAGATTCACATAGACGCCCATTACAGCGTCATTATGATGGACGATTTCAAATCTTTGAAACCAGTGATAAGTACTTCATGATGCTAGATATGAAAGGGCCTCATTAAAAAGTGTCTATCAACAGAGTCAAAGTACAGTGCAGCACTGAACCCTCGAACAAGTTGGGAACAGGCCATGTTTTCGGGATTTTCGTGTTGATTATTTTACAAAGAATATGAAGAATGTGAGGGGGTGGGTGGCTTCAGTAAGGTCTCATAATAATGAGTTGTAGTGTTTAGTGCATCTTGTATCATTCAATAACAGGTTGCATAATGTTCCCCTTTTGGTGTCATATAAGAAGACAAAGCCAGCACATCACATTGTTGATTATACACTCAGCAATCAATGTCTTTATCTACAAATCCAGTACTTAATCACTAGCACTCCTCATTTATCTCTCTCTCTCTCTCTCTCTCTCTCTCTCTCTCTCTCTCTCTCTCTCTCTCTCTCTCTCTCTCTCTCGCCTCTCTCCTCCACCACTATTCACTTTAAACATTTTAAAAACATAACAGTAAAAGCCAATATCATCTTTGCCTCGCTAGTTTCCCACTGGTACTGGTACACATTAAATAGGGTGAAGCGTCGCATGCATAAGGCGCTGGTCAAACATACTTCACATACACACCCCCCTCCCTCCACTCACACACACACACACACACACACACACATTTTCCACACAAGCATGTGAAAACACATTTAAATAACACAGTTAACACCAATGGAGAGCGATGGCAGCTTTTGTTTCTGTTCAATTCAACAAGGCAAAAGAATTTTATCAGAGAAGCAAAAGTGAAGGCCCATTTTGTTCGAAATTTCTGTGTTCAGCTCTGATAATGTTCGAGATATTCATGTTGAAAATAAAGGGATTATAACTGGGAATTGAGATGTGTTCAAGATTTGCGTACTGCACTGTAACATTTGTGGAAAATCTTCTTTATCAGCTCCAGTATACTTCCCTCGCCCTAAACCATCACCATCATTGTCCACATCGACATCCACATTGCCAATACTAGTCCATCCAAAAACAATTACTGACTATTCCCTTGGGTCATGTATCACACACACCCTCAAGGTAAGACAATAATTCTTTGAGCACCTTGCACTCAGTTGGGAAGAGGGCAATGTAGGACCCACCTAGAGTTCTATTATGCACACCAAAAAACAAGTAAGAGACATTTGCCAACTTCTGCACAAATGAAAAAGGAATAGCAATGCAATAGAACTAACTAAAAGCTAAAGGAGATCGACCTTATTCTTAGACTTCTACCCTTCTGTTTCACTTTAATTTACTTTTCTATTAAATAAATTAATTTTGCGTTTCAACATTTCAACGAATCTCTTCTTGACTAAAGTACCAACGCCAACACACAAAACTATGTGGAACCATAAACGTTTATAGTCTGGCATAATTTACTGAGAACAAATCATTCAAACAAAAACAAAGAAGACACTCACTTTGTTAACTTATGAGCTTGTTTCGATTATGCTGGAAATGGCATCTCGTAAGTCGATAGGAATGAATCCTTCGACTGACAAGATGTC
Source organism: Berghia stephanieae (assembly GCF_034508935.2). Lineage (NCBI taxonomy): Eukaryota > Metazoa > Mollusca > Gastropoda > Nudibranchia > Aeolidiidae > Berghia > Berghia stephanieae. Next base: position 43,643,676 of record NC_088364.1, on the reverse strand, counting down.
AGAAGCATGATCGAAACAGTTGTATCGGCAAAAAAAAATGTGAGTGTGCTTTCTATTTTCAATATAATCTTACATGCTTATAATTAAATTATTGCGTTCTCTTTGAATTTGAACTACAGTACAGGACTGGTGACCAGGTATTCACTAGATAATCAATAGAAATATTTGTTACTAACTCGAAAGCCCTCATCACCGGTTCGAAACCATCTGCAGTCCATCCTTTGGGTGCTGGTACAATGGGACGAATACTGCTCATGTTATGATGTTATGTTTGAATCTTTTAAAGTAAAAGTGAGAGACAAGCAGGGTTTTTTTTTTTTCACTTAGAATAGAGAATTTTCATACATTCATACATAAACATAAAAACGAGAGCAATTTTTAGTCTTTTGAAGTCGAGAAGAGAACAAAGTGTTTCTATCTATAGAATGCACATGATGACAAAACACTCTTTTCATGAAAGTTCGCCCACCAAACACGGAGTTTGTAAAGACAAAAAAACAGGTAATCACACGGTTTAAAAATTATTTTGAACAATTTATTTCGCTATGATGAATGGAATGGAGCCGGACATCACAACGGCCAGGGACGTTTTGTTTTCATCGTGGGGGCAAAGGGCAAAGTTCAGCGCCCCCTTTTTAAAAGGGAGAGGCGAGGGACACCATAGAGAATACAGGACTAGAGACGACAACAGGAAAACGTCATCAAAAGTGGCTAATGAGAGATCGAGCGCCGCCATTTTATTTTTTATGAAACCAGGGACGCTGTGCGATTTAATCTCTATATGAATGTCTTTGACTGAGCTCGATTAACCTTGATTTGTGGACGGAAAATAGAAAAAAAAAGCCAGGTTTATGATGATAAACCAAATTAGACATATTAAACTACACTTTTACTTGTACATTTTAGACTTGGCTCGAATGATCGGGTTTATACTAATACAGTAGAATTACTTTAAACCGAAATTTTGGGACCTTCTAAACCATTTCGGTTTAAAGACATTTTGGTTTAAAGCAAGTTCCCGTTTTGCAATGTTTTTCAATGGTAGTAACTATTTAAGGAATTTGCTCATTTAATCGTATCATGGGTTTCCCGTTAATGGAGTTGTTGAATAAATGCTGTCTTCGTAACCATTAATTTTTTTAAATTTTTATTTTTTATTTTTTGTGTTTTAAAAATATTTTTGGGGGTTTTCGTTTTCAATTCAAAATTGTTGAAAGTGTTGAGTTCGGGATGCAGTGTATTTTACATATCTCTGTCTTGATCAACTTTTTTTTCATCGACTTCACATAGTATTTTGATTTTAAATTCAAACGTGTAAGCACAGTGCTTTCTTTTAGACATCTTTTAGTAAAATGCAAAGCTAAAATAAGATCGAAAAATTCTTGTGCAATAATTGATAATGAATGATGCCCAGCTACTCAGAGGTGAAGTGAAATGGAAATGAAAAGGCGTGTCAATGCTAAGCTGTCTTTTGTTGAAAAGCCATTAGGTTCAAAGGCCTAATTACATAGAGCCTCCCCCCCCCCCCCTCACACTCACATTTAAACAAAGTGGAAATGAAATGGCATGTCAATGGTAAGTTGTCTACCACCCCCACCCCCCCTCCTTATCGTCGTGTTGCAAATCCAGTCAGTTCCAAAGCATCAACACATGAGCGAGAACATCTTGCTTGCGTGATTCTACACCCCAACTCCCCCCCTTTCCTCATTTTTCGCCTGCCAGTCACCCGCTGTCTTCCTTTTCCAGTCTGTGTGATTGTGGTGTTGGCCAAGCCCAAGTGCAGTGATTGAAGTGTTTGCCTCCCCGCCCCCCCCCCCCCCACCCACCCCTCACCCTCATCTTATACTTACGCTCTGTTTAATATCGCCGGGCATTATTACGTGTGGCCTCCTTCCCGAATTTTTGAATAAAAATATAGAGAGAAAAAGGGAAGGTGCTCTCAAGTTGTTTCGGTTTAAAGAAAGTCCTGCTTAGAAGTATTTCGGTTCATCGTAAGAATTAGTACAAAGATAATGAAGAAACTAGCACAATTTATTAAATTCTTTGCGGTTTAAGGTATTTTTTCGGTTTAGCTTCTTTCGGTTTAAAGTAATTTTACTGTAACTTTAAAAAATATTATTCTTCATGTTGTGGATTTTGGCCTCCCGAGTAAAGTCGGCGGCTTTTTCTTTTTTGATCTCGTATCATGGTCTCCCTTCAGGACCTTGTCTCCCTTGCACCCAACATCTCGGTTGTTTGTGGATCGCCCCCACAGGCTTCAATAATATACAATAAACAATTCGGACTCAACGTACAACTAAATTCTGTGAACAGAGAAACTCCCCCCCCCCCCCCCCCCATGATACGAGATCAAAGAGAAAAAGCCGCAGCACTTGGATGATGTTTTTAAAACTATCCTATTTTCTTCCTTTTTACCGACACTGATGTGATCTAAACGTGTTGAAGCGCCATAAAACCCTTTACAAACAAAGGCTTTGTATTCATCGTTGTACGGCATTGTACTCAACAGTAAATACCCCCCCCCCCCCCCCCTCCCCCGAAAAGTAACCGGATTTTTTTGGAACTACATAAGAGAAAATTGAAGAACAAAGAATAAAATGAAAATGAAAATAATTTTTGTGTTGGGCGGCTGATATCTCTCTCTCTCTCTCTCTCTCTCTCTCTCTCTCTCTCTCTCTCTCTCTCTCTCTCTCTCTCTCTCTCTCTCTCTCTCTCTCTCTCTCTCTCTCTCTCTCTCTCTCTCTCTCTATCTCTCTCTCTCTCCCTCTCTCTCTCTCTCTCTCTCTCTCTCTTTCTCTCGAAAATAACAAACAAACAAAAACAATACCAAAAAAATATAATAAATAAAAAACAACAACAAAAACTGCCCTCCTCAACAGAATTTAATAGTACAAGAAACAGTTCCATTATTTTGCGTCGGAAGACAAAAATCGTGTCTTCCTAGCAAAAATCTAAAATTTTTGTTTAAAAATAAACTTTAAATTTTGTGTGGGCGACCGGCCGATAACTTGCAATCTCTTCTCTGACATTTTTTTCGTGTGGGTGGGGAGGGGTGATTATTACCTAAAAAATAACCACTCCCCCCCCCCCCCCCCCCCTCCCTTAAAAAAAATAAAAAGAAGAAAAAAAAAGAAAGAAAGAACAGCAACAAAAACAAACAGGCAAGCCATGAATAAATAGAAGAAAAAACTTGCCTCTTTACCAGTTCTATAAACGAATACGGTTTTACGCCAGGGGGCCAAAATCTTGGTCTCCCTAGCCAAAACGAGCCATTTTGGCTAGGGAGACATGATTTTGGTCTCCCTATCCCCCTAGAAAGGGACTTCCCTTTTAAAAAAGGAACTGTGTTTTCAGTCCACCAGTGGACTGAAAACACAGCTGTGTATTCAGTCCACCGGAAATAAAAAATATTTTAAAAGGACCAATTATCGTCTATACAGCAGGCATAACAATTTAGGAACTGTGTTTTCAGTCCACACAGCTGTGTATTCAGTCCACCGGAAGAGATTATAATTATACGGGCTGAACTGTTTGACTGAGCGCGAGAAGGCGAGGTGGCCGGCTGATTTAGCACAGCGTAACTGTAACCGGGGTAGGGTGGGTTAGGTCTTCAAGCTCCTTTCTAGGCATACTATTTTCTTTTCTTTCTTTCTTTTTTTTTTCCTTTTTTTTTTTTGTACTCCCTTGACAAACAAATTCTTAATTTTCAACTTCAACACGTTGACACCATTCCTAGTGACTTGAGAAGTTTGAACGACATTTAACATTTTTTATATTTTATATTTATTTACTTTTACTCACTTTTAATATTATTTTGATTTAGAACACAGTGAGACGTCAAAATTTATTGCCTTGTGCATTCCTTGTACGTAGCAATACGAGAAAAACGAAACAAAAACATACAAACAAAATATTAAAAAAAGAAAGAAAACAAAACAAAAAAATGTTAAAAGAACAACTTTATAGTTATAGGGTCTTGGATATGTTTGAGGGATCATCAGAGAGAGAGAGAGAGAGAGAGAGAGAGAGAGAGAGAGAGAGGGGGCGGGGGAGAGGGTGGGGTGGGAGAGATTAGAGATAGAGAGATAGATAGATATGGCTAGTAGAAAGGAAGAAATGGGATACCAGTCAAAAAATTCTTAATTTTCACCTTCAACACTTTGACACCATTCCTTGTGACTTGAGAAGTTTGAACGACATTTAACATTTTTTTAATTTACTTTTACTCACTTTTAATATTACTATTTTAATTTAGAACGAGAAGTCAAAATGTATTGCCTTGTGCATTCCTTGTAAGTAACAATACGAGTCGGGAGAAAAGCGAAACAAAATCAAACAAACAAAATATTTTTTTAAAAGAAAGAAAACAAAACAAAAAAATGTTAAGAGAACAACTTTATAGTTATAGGGTCTTGGATATGTTTGAGGGATCATCAGAGAGAGGGAGGGAGGGGAGAGAGAGAGAGAGAGAGAGAGAGAGAGAGAGAGAGAGAGAGAGAGAGAGAGAGAGAGAGAGGGGTGAGAGAGGGTGTGGGTGGGGGGGGGGAGAGATTAGAGATAGAGAGAGATATATATAGGGCTAGTAGAAAGGAAGAAATGGTATACCAGTCAAAAAATTCTTAATTTTCAACCTCAACACGTTGACACCATTCCTGGTGACTTGAGAAGTTTGAACGACATTTAACATTTTTGTAATTTATTTACTTTAACTCACTTTTAATATTACTATTTTAATTTAGAACGAGACGTCAAATTTATTGCCTTGTGCATACCTTGTACGTAACAATATGAGTCAGGAGAAAAACGAACAAACAAACAAAAAAAGGAAAACAAAAAGTTAACAGAACAACTTTATAGTTATAGGGTATTGAATATGTTTGAGGGAGCGTGAGAGAGAGAGAGAGAGAGAGAGAGAGAGAGAGAGAGAGAGAGGAGGGGGGCTAGTAGAAAGGGAGAAATGGGATACCATTTAAAGAAAATCTAGTTTTACAAGACATGATAGACAATGAACAATAGACTAGCTCTACAAGCCAAAGGACTAGGAATGATTGTGAAAGAAAAAGGCGTTGGAAGAAGACAAAGTCAAGACTGCCCGGGGCAAGCTCGAGGCCAGTGATCGATGTGAAAAGTAGCCAAATAGAACCTTGCTTGGGCAAACAATACCAAAACTCTGACCTCCTTGGAAAAAAATCATCGGTTTTGATAATCACAAAAATTCTAACTGACTAGGAAAAATATATATAAATGTTAAATTAAAATTAATTATAGAAACATTATTCTCTGTGTGGCCAATTTTGGCCAAATCGGTCAGGCCAATGGCTATCTCACAGCCACGGTAAGAATCTCGGGCTCCCGATTTCGAGCAACTCTCATCAAGACTTTACGAGAGTAAATAAAACGCTGTAAATGATATTATTGATATTAAGCCGTCAAATTGCAATAAATTTTATGCCTGTCGATTTTTGATGATGCCTAACCTATAATAGGCTCAGTATCAATGTGGTCAATATTGATTAAAGTATGTATCGACGATATTTGGTCCTTTTAAAATATTTTTATTTCCGGTGGACTGAATACACAGTTGTGTTTTCAGTCCACTGGTGGACTAAAAACACAGTTCCTAACATTTATAGTAATTCAACGGCTTAATAATATAATTTACAGTGTTTTATTTACTCTCGGAAAATCTTGATTGAGAGTTGTTCGAAACCGGGTGCCTGAAATAGATCTCAATTCTCGAAACCGATTTATTAAACATTGACGAGATTCTTACCGTGGCTGCGAGATAGTCATTGGCCGAGCAATTTGGCCAAAATTGGCCACACCGAGAATAATGTTTCTACAATTTATTTAAAAATTAACATTTATATCTATTTTTAATTTTTCCTTGTCCTTTAGAATTTTTTTGTGATTATCAAAACCGATGAATTTTCCAAGGAGATTAGAGTTTTATTATTGCTTGCCCAAGTAAGGTTCTATTTTGTCACTTTTCACATCGATCTCGAGTTCGGCTGTGCTTTGAGCCCCCCCCCCCCCCCCTCCCCCTCCACCCCGGGCAGTCTTGACTGTGTCTTCTCCCACAGACTTGCCAAATTGAAAACTTCAAATTTAGTAATTTTAATTGTGTATTAACAACCACATTATTATTATTATTATTATTATTATTATTATTATTATTATTATTATTATTATTATTATTATTATTATTATTATTATTATTATTATTATTATTATTATTGATTTTATTATTATTATTATTATTATTATTATTATAGTAGTAGTAGTAGTAATAGTAGTAGTAGTAGTAGTAGTAGTAGTAGTAGTAGTAGTAGTAGTAGTAGTAGTAGTAGTAGTGGTAGTAGCCTAATTTTTATTCAAAATGGATGTGAAGTATATATTGTTCCTGATTTTTATATCTATTAGTATATTTATAAGCATAAATGGTGTTTTAGCCTGTGATTTTGCTGCCAAAAGCCTATCGATAACATATACTCCAGAGACTCTCCGATCCCTCCAACCCGTGTCACCCCCACCACCCACTATTGACACATCGTTTATTAAAGTAAGAAAGAGGGGGAGAAAAGGAGGAATAAAAACAAACTTTAACAGACGGCCTTTTCGTCCATTTTTACCCTGTGTAGTGACAGATAATGTAAGATCACTGAAAAATAAAATTGATGAACTGTTTTCACTGTGTCGTTTTAATAGTGACTATCGTCAAGCCTCCATAATAGCGTTAACAGAGACTTGGCTATCTCCTCACATACCATCATCATGTTTTGATATTGAACAATACTCACTATTTCGAGGAGATCGGACTAATGTAAATAAACGAACTGGGGGTGGGGTGTGCACATATGACTTACTTGACTTAGATGCCTTTCGCGTCTCGACCGAAAGATCGGGTCGCCTTGACTGTTTCCAGTATTTCCTGTGTGAGGTGTCTCCAATATTGCCGGTCCTCTGCTAGGGTTCTCAGATTTTCAAGGTCCCCTGCCGTTATGAGACTAATGCTTTGTCCAAGTGTTGTGAGGTTTTTGTTTAGGATCACAGGGAGTGTTGTGATCGGTCTTCCTCTGAAAAGGTTCCCGTGTTTTTGGAAGTGTCCCGACATGGCTTGGTTTGCTGGTATGTTTTTGTCCCTGCGTAGTATGTGACCGAAAAGTTGCCATCGTTGTTGTAGAATGTCAAGGGAGATTGGTCTTTCTTTTGTGATCTTATAGAGTGATTCATTTGAGATCTTTTTGGGGTATTTGATGTCCAGTACCCTTCTTAGCTGTGTGCGATGGAAGGCATCCAGATGTTCTTCTTCGGATTTTGTCAACGCCCAAGTGCCGCAGTTATACAGAAGTACCGGTTTTACAAGAGCATGGTACAGTTTCAGTTTGGTTTTTCTCTTTATTTTGTCACCTCTAATCCATACATTGGTGAGTTTACTGAGTGCGGCGTTTGATAGCTGTTTTCTTCTTTGTACATCCTCGGTGTCTCCAATTAGTGAGCCGACTTTCTTTGTTCTTTTCCATTCCTCTTTGTTCCTCGATATTGTTGTGAATTCGGTTTTATTGGCATTGACTTGGAGGTTATATTTCATGAGGGTATTTTGTATGATGTCTATGTTTGCTGGTGTTGATCCAATAAAATCGACATCATCTGCATAGGCGATTTCTCTAGGGATTGCATTCTCAATATGAGTCGTTGGTTTTGGAATGACTTTTCGAACTTCTTTCAGAGCGTGTTCTAAGTATATTGTGAACAGAATCGGGCTCAGACTATCTCCTTGGGGGGTCCCGATGTTACTTTCGAACTGCGTCTGTTTTGTGGCCCCGTATATCCTTGGTTGTATCTTTGTGTTGCTGAGGAGAAATCGGATTATTCGGAGCTCGTCTTCGTCTACTATTTCTGTTAATATCTCCAAAAGTTTTCCTCTGTCGATCGTATCAAAGGCTGCGGACATATCGATTCCGGTTATTGTTATGGATATGTTTCTTTGAGTGCCTTTGCTGCCAACCATTTATGTGTCCATACAACGTCCGATGTGCTTCGGTCTTGGCGAAACCCGCTTTGGCTATGTGATAGATATTTTTCTATTTTCGGTCTAATTCTGTTGAGGACAATAGTTGACAGTGTTTTTCTTATGGTATTCAGTAATGTTATTGGGCGCAGGTTGTTTACGGGTCCTTTCGTTTTTCCTGGTTTTTGTATTGTAATTAGGACACCGCTGTTTATGTCCCAGTCTTTGTGTGTTGAGAATGTTTTGTTCATTATGTTTGCAATGCTCAGGTCCAGGGAGAGGGTACCGCATTTCAGCAATTCAGCGGGAATTTCATCTTCGCCTGGGGATCTGTTATTGTTTAGGCACTTTATGCTATTTCTAACTTCAGTTGTTGTGATGCGGTTGTTTAGGTCTCTAGGGTTTCCTGAGAAGGGCGATATTTGTGAGACTTGTTTGTGAAATTTCAGCTGGAAGTGGTCAGTTACAATGTCAAGGATATCGTTGGGATTTGTTGTCTGCCAAATTTATCCTGTAGTTTTGGGTTCTCGAATGGTTTTCGGTTCAGAGATTTCGTCGCTTTGAACATAGACGATGCGTTATTTTTCGACTTTTCTATGTCTTCCACTTTTTTGTCTAATTCCTCGTTTCTGTGTTTTATTGTAAGTGATCGAATTGAATGCAGTATTTTGTTTCGTTCCTTTTTCAGGTTTATTATTTCTTCCGAGTCTTTCGTGTTTTGTATCCTGATCCTAAGTTCTTTTTGTTGCCGCGGTAGATCGTTAATAGCGATGTTAGGCGTTCGATTTGGTTTGTTCTTAGTTGTATTAATAGAGCCTGCACTTTCTTCCCCCGCATATTTCATTGCCGCTTGCGTCTCTTTCCATTCATTGTTTGGATTGCTGTTTTGCTTTATTTTCCATAGACTTGAGTTAAGTTCATATTGGTAATGAATGCGACATTCTCGCTCATTTACTATTTTTGCCGTGTTTATTTTGACTGCCGTTTTACCTTTCTGTCTTCGTTGTCTGTACACATTTATGTTGAAATTCGTTTTTACAAGTTTGTGATCGGATGTTAGCAGTGTACCACCGTATGATCGCGAGTTGGTTGAGTAGTGTTTATGGCGGTGTCGACATATGATATAGTCTATTTGGTTGTGTATTGTTATCATTTTGTCTTGGGTTTGGTCTTTCCTTTGTCCTACCCATGTTGTCTGGTGTCTTGATGGGTGGTTGAAAGCACTGTTTGTTATGAAAAGTTTTCTCTGTTCACAGAACTGGACTAATTTTTCTCCGTTATCGTTACGTTTTCCTTTTGAGTATGATCCTAAACATAGTGTGTCACTGTCGAGACGTTTTCCTACTTTGGCATTAAAATCTCCAGCAATTATTAATATTGATTTGTTTCCTATTTTGTTCAGTGTATCGTCTAGGTCTTTGTAAAATTTATCAGTTTCCTCTGGGTATTGTTTTGCGCGTTGACTTGTTGGTGCGTAAACATTTACGATTGAGATAGTGAACGTCTTCTTACCGTGATCGTCTTTGTTATCGTTATTCTGGTTCCTTGAATTGATCTTACACTTAAGCTCAAGAACACATATTCTGTCCGAAACATTCCATTCGTCACTAGTCAAATCCCTGCAGTTTTTATTTATGAGAAATCCACATCTATAGTGAGGTGAACTGGAAGCAAAGCACAGCAGTCTGTGACCATTTATTGTTTGGTCGACGCCATCTTGGATCTTCGTCTCTTGTAAACACAACACATCGATTTTATAACTTTCTAAATCTTGACACAGTTGTTCCTTTCGAATGTTACTTTTAATAGATCTTAAGTTAAAAGTTCCAATATTAAGATTAGTCCACATCAGGTAAAAATTAAAGATTCCACACAGTGAATAAATGGAAACATAAGACTATCCACTGAGCCGAAGCTCAATGTCAACAGGTGTCAGCCATGTTGTCCGCACATATATTAACAACAAATGGTGCCACCCCAATAACTGTCAGATAAAGAAAATGTATTGTGACGATTATATTGAATTTATTACTGTTTCGTCACGACCATATTACCTACCCCGGGAATATACTCATGTCATCATCATCAACGTCTACATTCCACCATCATCAGACAACACCACAGCGAAAAATATTTTGAGGAAAGAAACACGGGTAATTCAAATTAAGTAACCCGATGCCGTATTGATGGTCACTGGCGATTTTAACCAATGTAACGATTTTACTCTCCCGGGACTTCATCAATACGTGGACTGCGGGACAAGGGACAAAAAAACATTAGATTTATTCCTGTGTAATATTAAAAATAGTTATAAATGTTTACCCCGTGTCCCATTAGGTTTATCTGACCACTGCATGCTCTTGCTACTCCCCACCTACCGCCCTGTTTTTAAACGTGTAAAACCAGTAAAGAAAAGTGTACAGATCTGGAACGGAAGTGTGTGTGAAGATTTGCGTGGTTGTTTTGAATGCACTGACTGGAATGTTTTTATCGAATCATGTGATAGTGTGGATGAGCTGAATGACTGTGTGAGTGAGTATTTAAAATTCTGTGAACAGCTAGTGTCTTGTAAAAAAGAAATAAAATATTATCCTAACAACAAGCCTTGGATAACAAAAGATCTAAAACTTTTATTGAACCAAAAGAAAACTCTCTTTACTAGTGGAAACAAAAAAGATCTGAAAACAAAACAAAAAGAGATAAAGAGAGTAATATCTAGTTGTAGAGACAAGTACAAAAATAAAATTGAAAAATGCTTTTCTTCTGGGGATATACGGGACACGTGGCGGGGGCTTAAAACTGCTGTTAACTATAATCCAAAGCCCACGATTATATCAGAAGATATCGAAATTGAAACTCTAAATAAATTTTATTCACGTTTCGACACAGAAAACAAATTTGATATTGAAAATGAAAAACATAAATTAGACAGGGCTTTGGAAGATGAAATGACTATTGAGGTCAGGGAAGAGGAAACGAGATTCGTATTTTCGAAACTAAACGAGAGGAAGGCTGCTGGGCCGGATGGATTGAAAGGAAAATTATTAAAAGAATGTGCCCATCAGCTTTCCCCCATTTATACACATATTTTTAACTGGTCCCTCCAATGCGTTTCGATCCCTGAAATTTGGAAAACTTCAAAAATTATTCCTGTTCCAAAAAAGAAAAACTTGAAACTATGAACGATCTCAGACCTGTTGCATTGACTTCAATAGTTATGAAATCTTTAGAAAAACTTGTTCTTGTTAAAATTAGGAATCAGTTTATGCCATTGAGTGATAGTCATCAATTTGCTTACAAACCAGGACGTGGCGTAGAGGATGCCATTTTGCTGTTTACAAACAACATCTACAGGCATCTAGATCACGCTAGGAGCTATTGCAGATTGCTTTTTGCAGATTTTTCTTCAGCGTTCAATACAATGCAACCTCAGTTGGTTGTTCAAAAATTGACTGGTCTGAATTTAAACAAGTATATAATTGCTTGGGTGCTCGAATTTCTTACGGAGAGGGCACAATATGTTCAATTAGGACAAAACAAATCTTCCTGTATAACTACAAATACTGGTGCTCCTCAAGGTTGTGTATTGTCCCCTGTATTATTCACAATATACACGAATGACTGTAGAAGTCAAAACCTGAGTGTACCTTTAATAAAGTTTGCAGATGACACCGCTCTTCAAGGCCTCATAACAAATGGTAACGAAGTGGCTTATAGGCAAGAAATTGATAGATTTGTGTCTTGGTGTGATGCCCATCACCTAGAGCTTAACATAAGCAAGACAAAGGAGCTAGTGATTGACTTTAGGAGAGTGAAGGAACCGATAGAACCGTTAAAATTAAAGGACCAATTCGTCCAGCGAGTTCCTCACTCCAAATACCTTGGTGTAACGATTGATGACAGGCTCAAGTGGGATGAACACTTGAAACTAATTAGGCATAAGATGTGCAGACGTACATATTTTTTATCAAAACTCTCTCAATTTAGAATAGATAAAAACCCTCTGCACATTATTTTATAGAGCAGTAATCGAAAGTGTTTTGTCATTTTGTATAACAGCTTGGGGAGGCAATTGCTTAGCAGTGGAAAGGAACAAAATAAATTCAAATATTAAAAAATCCATTAAACGCTATATAAATGATGTTGACGATGTAGATCTTTTATACGAGAAATTTTGTATAAATAAAATAACTAAAATATTAAATGACCACTATCATCCACTAAGACCATCACTTATTATGTCAGAAAGAAGTGGTCGCCCTTTCTCTATTTCAACGAACACAGAGAGACACCGAAAATCTTTTCTGCCGTCCAGTATTAGGCTTTATAACAACAGGCAATAATCATTTTATATAATTATTTCTCATTTTTACTTTTAAAATATAAATATTAATTTATTAATTTATTTGATTACTAACAATCTTTTCAATTTTCAATTTATAGTGACAGTTTTAACTATTATACAGTGTTGAAATTATTCATATCATAAAGTGCAGCTCTGGTTATAGAGCTGCTCCTTTTTTTTATATATACATCCTATTTCTATTGTATTCTTATCTTATTGTGTAAATTATAACACGTCTGTACAAAAAATTTCCTTTTTGGGATGCAATAAAGTATTATTATTATTAGTAGTAGTAGTAGTAGTAGTAGTAGTAGTAGTAGTAGTAGTAGTAGTAGTAGTAGTAGTAGTAGTAGTAGTAGTAGTTGTTGTTGTTGTTGTTGTTGTTCTTCTTCTTCTTCTTCTTCTTCTTCTTCTTCTTCTTCTTCTTCTTCTTCTTCTTCTTCTTCTTCTTCTTCTTCTTCTTCTTCTTCTTCTAATTATTATTATTATTATTATTATTATTATTATTATTATTATTATTATTATTATTATTATTATTATTATTATTATTATTATTATTATTATCATCATATTTAAGTATTACTAAGAATTAAACATTCGTAATCTTCCATAAAATTTCGTATT
>NC_088364.1:43540696-43628196 GCF_034508935.2 Berghia stephanieae | reverse complement strand
CGGTCAAAACCACACAACATTCTATTAATGATTACGTCCGAGGCAAAAAGGAATATTGACAGGTCGACCGAGAGTTGAACTCGTGAGACGACAAACATCAATGCGAAGTGTAGCGAGAGTCAAGCTATTGTTTGTCTTGTCCTATTCTATATAGAGAAAAGGATAAATAGTATAGCCTCGTGTGTGAGTGGTTGCGTGTCATAGTCTTGTTTTTAAATTGTTTCTGTTGTTTATGTGTGTAGTGATGACTCTCTCACACTCAATTTCAATGCCGAAAGAGGAATTCCCGCACACAAGAAAGGGGAATTGGGGTGGTATTTGGCATACATATTGTATAGTATCTAGTTCTAAATAGATAACTGATTAGAATTATATTATGATATATAAACACAATGCCAAATACAATTCCGAAGTTTCCTTATTTCAAATGAAGTAAAGCTCCAAAACCTAATGGTAGTGATTGTAGTACTGAGTGTTAGTGAGGTGATGTGGTGTTGGTGGTGGTTGTAGTTGTAGTAGTAATAGTGATGATGATGTGGTGGTGGTGATGATTGTAGTTGTAGTAGTAGTGGTAGTGATGATGATGTGGTGGTGGTTGTAGTAGTAGTGGTAATGGTAATGATGTGGTGGTGGTTGTAGTAGTAGTGGTCGTGATGATGATGTGGTGGTGGTGTTTGTAGTAGTAGTGGTAATGATGCGGCTATGTGGTCTAGAAGTATGACACTCGCTTCCGGATCGGAAGGTCCTGGGTTCGAGCCTCGCGCTCGGCGCATAGTTGAGTCCTTGGAAAAGGCTCTTTACTCACATTCTCTCACCGTACTCAGGTGTAAAATGAGTACCTGGCCGTTAACAGAGTTGTCTTTGTCCGAAAAATTGTAATATCGCCTAACAGGCGTCATGTCCCGTCCTACATGTTAAATGTTGACCAGGGACCCCTGTAAAGCGCTTTGAGCACATTTAGTAGATATTGCACTATATAAAGCTCAATTAAGAAAAAAATATTTCAATGATGATGATATGGTGGTGGTGGTTGCAGTAGTAGTAGTGGTAGTGATGATAATGTGGTGATGGTTGTAGTTGTAGTAGTAGTGATAGTGATGATGATGTGGTGGTGGTTGTAGTAGTAGTGGTAGTGATGATGATGTGGTTGTGGTGGTTGTAGTAGTAGTTGTAATGGTGATGATAGTGGTAGTGGTGGTTGCAGTAGTAGTGGTAATGGTAATGATATGGTGGTAGTGGTGGTTGTAGTAGTAGTGGTAATGGTAATGATATGGTGGTGGTTGTAGTAGTAGTGGTCGTGATGACGATGTGGTTGTGGTGGTTGTAGTAGTAGTGGTAGTGATGCTATTGTGGTGGTGGTTGTAGTAGTTGAGGTAGTGATGTGGTGGTGGTTGTAGTAGTAGTGGTGGTGGTGGTTGTGGTAGTAGTGGTAATGATGATGATATGGTGGTGGTGGTTGCAGTAGTAGTGGTAGTGATGACGATGTGGTTGTGGTGATTGTAGTAGTGGTAGTGATGATGATGTGCTGGTGGTGGTGTAGTAGTAGTGGTAGTGATAATGATGTGGGGCTGGTGGTTGTAGTAGTAGTGCTAGTGATGATATTGTGGTGGTGGTTGTAGTAGTAGATGATGTGGTGGTTGGAAAACACATTACAGGTTATTATAATACATGATTACACACATTCTCTAACTTCATTTTTTGACAGCTTCGTTGTGCCATAAATATACGCAACAGTTCTGAAACATTTTATTGTGGATTTTGATATTGTTTGTTGTTTTTCTTGTGTCGTTATGTTGACATATATACCGAATGAATGGTAATTACTACATTCTCAGCTAACAACAAAATGGCGCTGAATGCTTTCATTGGTGGACACTTTTTAGGCTTCGTACGTATTCTCATTCGTTTAATTCTATGGTCAAGCGACAAAACTCGTACAATTACCAGAAGACCGTTAAAAATAGGATTTTTACTCTTTGGAGTAAAATATTTTTAAAACTAACGGGCGTGTAGGTTTTGTCGCTGACAAGGTAATACATGAACATTTCTTCTTTTAGGTTGTAAAATTTCATATGCATATGACGAATACTTTGTCCGTATTTTTCAAAACACCATCCAAATTTGCTCTTCATTTGTAAAAGACAAAGCCATTTTGCCCCCCTACAGCCCGAATCACAAGTTCAAAACGATTTGGCACCAAACAGCGGCTGAGCGAGTCGTGGCAAAGCGCTTTCTGATTGGTTGACCTCGTTTTAAAGTTCATGACTAGTCAAAATGTCTGCGCGGTCTCACTGGCAGTTGGCAGAGGGCAGAGGGGTCTAGTGTTTATCGTCTGCCATTGCGTTTGGGTTCAATAAACAGCTGATAATTTGACTGTTTAATTTACAAGAATTTAAGAAATTATAATGTTAAAAGTTTTCGATTGCAATATGATCTACAATCTCAGCATGGGTTTAATTATTATGTTCCAAGTCACGTTCTATCAGTAACCTTTGTCCCCTTGTCCAAGTTCTCTTTTCCTTCTATATTTCTTTTGTTTACGCACGCAAGCAATCTCTCTCTCTCAGTCTCTCTCTCTCTCTCTCTCTCTCTCTCTCTCTCTCTCTCTCTCTCTCTCTCTCTCTCTCTCTCTCTCTCTGTGTGTGTGTGTGTGTGTTTGTGTTTATATATAAGTTAGAACTCTTCTAATGTTTTCATCATTTTCTCTATCAAATTTGCCATAAAATTGCCAAATTTCAATCTTTTAATCCACTTATTACGCAAGATACAACCAAAGGTCGAAAAAAATGCCGAAAAAGCGTCCCATATTTTCGCGTTTTTTTCCTCTTTGCGGGTCATCCAAAAAAAAAAAAATGACACCTTTGAAACTGCATAACTTGTTTATTTATGAATGGAATTTCAAAATTCAAAAACATTTTTACTCAGTGGAGACAGGGCTTTGATTTCAGACAAAAATTTTCCTCAAAAAGAGAAAAAAAACATTTTTCATAGTCATTGCTAATATATATATATATACTTTTAAAAAAAATTATCACTCTCCTCTATTTTAAATATAACCTTGAAACGCATCCTTCCACTCCCGTTCTCCCACTTTCACTCTCTCTCTCTCTCTCTCTCTCTCTCTCTCTCTCTCTCTCTCTCTCCTTTTTTTTCTTCAATATCTTAACAGCGAAGGTAGGGGACCACTAATAACACTATTGCTGTCTAGTATTCTTCAATTACCCCCCCCCCCTCCCCCATCCCCCTACCTTATTCTTGACATATATATATATATTATATATATATATATATATATATAGTTTTTCATCTCTCATCCTCTCTCTCTCTCTCTCTCTCTCTCTCTCTTCCATTACACACACACACACTCTCTCTCTCACACACACACACATTTACAAATTTTCGCCTATATTATTATGACAATCTAATATAAATATATATGTATTCTGTGTTTACATGATAAAGGCCAAGGGCCGAAACGTCGTTTGTTTTGTGTTGTTCGTTCATGAGTCAGATTTACTCCCTTTATCTTTATCTCCAGTCTTGACTTTGTCTTCTTCCGACATCCTTTTCTTTCAAAATCATTCCTTGTCCGTTGTAATGTAGGGCAACTAGAAGTTTTTTGACTGGTATCCCATTTCTTCCATTCTACAAGCCCTAAAATGATTTCAATGTTTTATAAGCGCCATCAGACCTTTAAAATCAATATAGTCCTTGAAAAAATGTAGAGTCATCTTCCCTGCGGCTCACGACGATATTGCCTACACCAATAGTGTCCCAAGCCCGTAACCTTATAAATAAGGATAGGAGCCAAAAGAAGAAAAGAAATTGTGCGAGTACTAAGAGCTACAAAGCAGTCCTTAACCCTTTAAAAAAAAAAAAAAGAAAGAAAGACAAAATATGATGGCGGGCTCGAACCCCTAACTCACTCCACCCCGGTTACAGTTACGCTGTGCTAAAACACTTGAGCCCGTATAATCTCCTCTGTGGACTGAATACACAGCTGTGTATTCAGTCCACTGGTGGACGGAAAACACAGTTGGAAACTAAAAGGGTATTCTCCTCTTTTTTTTCCGCATATAAAAGCAGTCCTAGTTTTTAGAGGTAAGCTAGTGGACGTAAGATATTCTATTTCCGGTTGTTTTCCCTTGTGAAGATATAAGTATAAGGACGCGATTCGTCAGTGTCGCCATTTTCACAATAAATTTGTTGAATTCTCCTATATCCCGTCGAATATGGGAAGAAAGAAGAAGAAGCAGATGAAGCCATGGTGCTGATATCCTTTTTATATTTGCCAGTTCATGAATTTTTATGATAAACTGCTTCTCTTGTGTTGTTATTAAGGTCTGTTACTGTGTTGTCTTGTGTTAAGGGGGTGGGGTTGGTTTGTCTTCTTGTGTAGTGAGTTGGTGAGGTGTGCCTGTGGAACCAGCATTCATTTAGCTCCTTGAAAAGCTCCCAATCATTCATTTAGATATTAAAAAAAAGAAAAATACCTAAGTAATAAGGGGAGGCCTTCCGAAAGCTCCTACATCCCCAGTGTTTTTATTTTATATGTTTCTAGTTGTAGTAGTAGTAGTAGTGGGGGTTTGGGAGAGGGGGAAACTTTTTTAAAAAAAAGTCTTCCCCCCCCCCCCCCCCAAACCCACTGACCCTACTATCTAGAAAAAAGAATGGGGATGTAGGAACTTTCGGAAGGCCTCTCAAAATAAGCTTAAAGTTAAAGCTTACCGTCAAAAGCAGTTTAGAATATTTGAAGATGCATTTGTTTTCTATTTTAAAAAAACCATTCGATACTAGACAATCCTTGATGAATGTTATGTTTGAAATTATTTCGTAAATTTTCATGATTCATTCCTTGTGAAATCATCTGGGTCAAGTCATTGAATTGGCAGTCGTCATGAAAATAGGCACTTTCACCGATACGATTTTCACTGCCGTCGTTGACGCCGCTATCGCCTCGAGAAGCTGTGACCGGGTTTTTACGGTCCTGCGGAGGGGGCCTACGGATATCTACGTATTTTTGTGTTTTTTGATAAATGAACGGGGTCGTATCAGGTATCATTGTTTTCTGGAGATCGCGCATTTTTCAACAGTCTTTGTTTCATCGAGATCCATTCATTGGTTCAGAAGATACAACAGAGTGAAGAAAGGCAAGTTTTTACTGATTTACAATTTTTTTTGTTGAAAATATAATGTTTTCAAACTTTATTGCAGTTAAAGCTTAACATTTCAATGTGTTGTATTCCAAATTTCATCTCATTTCATCCACCGGCAATGTGTTTTTTAGAACCGTAAAGAAAGGCGGTCTGATACCACCAGACCTGAAGTCGAGCGGAAATCTATCGATAATAGGTTTTTTCTTCTTTGTGTCTATTAAGCTACTTTCGTTTTAAAATTTATCGTAATAGATGGGGATCTTGTTCATTTTAAATGAAACTTGGTCTCGTTTTTATTTATGATTATTATATTTTTCCACTATGTTAATTTAATTTGACTTATATTGAAGTGAAAACAATGTGTTTTTAGAATTTTAATTTTAGTTTAGAATGGGTCTTCGTCTACAACTTTTGTCTTTTTTTTTCATCATCTCTTCCAACTTTCCAACATCATAATCGTCCATCATTATTATCACCATCTTCATATCATCACCACTTATTACTTTGTTATTAATAATTGTTAATTAATGACAATATAATAGTTCTGGCTCTTGTCTCAATTATTTTTTGTGGTTGTATTTTCCCCCTTCCCTCTCAGATTCAGCATTCCAATACAGCTTTTGAAAACTTCAACCTGACAAAGAAATCAAAATGGATCCTGTGTCTACCTTAATTGATGTATTAAAAACATTTCAGTATCTCCCTCCAGATCCTGATAATATTTGTCATGGATATATTATTTTCATTTCCTACTTGGAGAAAAAAAATCTGAATCAGGATCATTCTATTCAGATTCTTAAAGACACCAACTTGGCCTTGACCAATGAGAACAAACAGTTAGTAAAAGAAAATAAAAAAAATTACATCTGATCTGAATCAACTGTTTTTCCTTGAACAGAATTTAAAAACAGAGCTGAAGGATTCATCATCATCATCATTGCCTTTTTCACCCTGGGTCAGGGTATAGGCCACAGACAAACAGTTTCCATCCTTCTCTATCCTGAGCCAACTTTTTTATCTCATTCCAGGTCTTACCACTTCTCTGTATATCAGCTTCTTTAATTCTTCTCCATGTTCCTCGTGGCCTTCCCTTGATCTTCTGCCCTGAGGGTTCCAGTCCAATACTTTCTTTGTTATAGTTGAGTCATTCTTTCTAAGCGTGTGTCCAATCCACCTCCATCGTCTTCTTCCTATATCCTCTCCTACTGGTTTCTGCTGTGTTCTTTTCCATACTTCTTCATTTTTTATTCTATCCATCCATTTTATTCTGAGTAGCTTACGCATGCACCTGTTTACAAAAATCTGTACCCTCCTTATACATGCCTGTGATGCGTTCCAAGTTTCACATCCATACAGTAGGACAGACTTCACGTTTGAGTTGAAAAGTCTTAGCTTTAGTTGAAGGGAGATATCTTTAGTTCTCCAAACTCTGTTCAAAGATGTGAATGCAGCCTGTGCCTTTCCTATTCGTGCTTTCACCTCTGCTTCCGTGCCTCCATCCTTGTCAATTATACTTCCGAGATAGCAGAAAGTGTCTATATCTTCGAGTTCCTGATCTTTTACTTTGATCTGCTCCCTTTGACGCGTACCTATCCTCAAGACCTTTGACTTTGCAGGGTGTATTCTTAGACCAATTGATTCCGAGAGGCTGTTTATAATTGTGGTTTTTGTTTGCATCTGGTCCTGGGTGTGGGACAAAAGAGCCAGATCATCTGCAAAATCCAGATCATCCAACTGTGTCCAGGGGGTCCACTGTATCCCATTTCTTCTCCCTTTGGAGGTTTCCTTCATTAGCCAATCAATGGCAAGGATGAACAGGAATGGAGAGAGCAAGCATCCCTGCTTGACACCAGTCTTAATTTCAAAGCTGTCAGTCAGCTGATCTTCATGTACAACCCTGCAACTTGATCCTTCATACATTTCCTTAATGAGGTTTACTATCTTTTCAGGGAGTCCATAATGTGCCAGAATTTTCCACAAGGAGAAGGATTGCCATATTCAAATTGATTATTATATCGCTCTATTAGAAGAGACTTCAGCGCCATCTTGCTCTATCATCCAAAATAAAACTGGCAACAGTTACTCCTGCTCCATAAGAAAGGTCATATACAAATGTCTGTCAAATGAGGTACCAGCAGCTACCACTGGCACAGTTGTAAAATATGCAGTTCAGTGTCTCACTGGTTCTTCCTTATTGTCAGTCCCAAACATATCGACAGCTACCAGAATGGCACGTGAGATGGGAGTAATTGCTGACATTCAGTCTGCTGAAACAATTCTGTCATCTGATGCAATGACCTTATCATGGGATGCCACAACGGTTGATGGACAACACATCAATGAAATACATATTTCAACAAAGTCATCAATACTCACCCTTAATGCAGCTCAATTGCCTGGTGGATGTGCAGAGGATTATGTACATCATATTTCAGACACTTTGGACAACATTGGGATGGCTTATGCTTCTTACAAAGGTATCCCACATATTGATGTGTGTGATGCCATAAAAGGAAAAATTTTATGTACTTTAACAGATCGGGCTGCTGCCAATCATGCTGCCGTGGTGCTGCTGGAGGAGAAATTGAACAAAAGCTTGTTGGATCTCAAGTGCAACCTCCACCCTTTGGATGGCCTGGCAAATGGCGCCCGTTCAGCTCTTAGAAAGCTGGACAGTAAGAGAAATCTTCATGGGAAAACCCTTGGAGGAACAAGCTGTGTTGTAAGTGTTATTCAGGGGATTTACAAGATTCGATACAAGGAAAAGGGTGACCCTCTTGGTTTTAAAATTTTTCTTAAGTCGGAGGATTTAAAACCAGGAACGTTCTTGAGGTATGTTGGGAATCGTCTCCATGTTCTTTTTCATCTGGCTGGAACTATTTATCGTTATCGCCACCAATTGGTCACCTATCTGAGGACACAGTGCAGTGCAACAACTCTTGCAAATTGCCTCGCCACCGATCTGTCGAATCCGAAAATTCTCAATGACCTGCAACTTTTGGGGATGGTGGGTAAATCGATCACAGCACCATGGATGGCTCTTTGCTACACTTCGTCCTCTGTTAGGGACCATGCAGGAATAGCTCATTCTCTGATCAACATCATTCCTAAGATTCAGACACTCGCCCATGCCCCGGATCGGCTGTACTCCGCAACCGAGGATGTGTTCGGTCGACACTTTATGGAAGAAGACACAGTTCTTCAGTCTTTAAAAATAGTTGATAGAGATGAGGCTGATTTGTATTTGTCTACAGAATGTATTCTTCAGGAGTTTGTGTCTATTCTGACACGACAACTGAAAGAGTACATGCCTGAGGGTGCAAATTCTGCAGCTGTCATGGCTGGAAGAGTTGACACCGCCCCAGCACACAACATATGGGCAGAGAGAACCCTGGGCATTCTTGACAAACAGATGAGGCGAGCCCCAAATGCTTCTCTAGATTATATTGATGCCAAAGTCAAGGTGAAGACCAACGGAACACTTGATTGGCTAGACAGCAAGTCCATTGAAGAGCAATCAAAAATCATCCTGTTTGCAAGGTGCCAGGGCATAAAGAATAAGTCCAGCTTTAATCTACGCCAGTCTGCATTGCAAATGGAGCTGGTGAAACGGCAGAGGGTAAAGCAACAAAAGAAGGACAGAGTGCGAAGAGCCAAAATTGCAAATGATGTCACCGGTGCGCTTCAGGACTCATCTGGATTGTCAAATACTATCTTCAGAAATGTAAAAGGGCCTCTTCTTGGATATTTAACTCAAATTTTCGATCAGCCGAAAGAGGTCATCGGATGCTATATTATTCACACCTGGAATGTTGAGGGAGAAGATATTCTTTACAATGGTCGAATTGTCAAATTGTCCAAGAAGAGGGATATTTTTACCATATCTTACTGGCGGGAGGAGAGTCTGAGGACGAGTCTACAGAGTTCAGAGTAAAAGTTGTAGACATCATTACTGATATCGTGACAGAGGATCTTTACTTCCTTTGACTCTGATATTGTCTTCTTGAAGAATTGTTTCTGCCTTGCTGTGGATCCAGGTATGTTAATTTGCTGTCATTTTAATTTGGTTTACCTTTTGTTTCCTCAGTGACCCCGAACTTTAAAAAAAATATCAGCCGATGATTTTGAAACAAAATATTTTTATAGACTTCAGTTACATGGTACAAAGGGAAATTAGCTATTACCTTTTCATATTTCTGGATAGAGCTTGAAAAGACCTTTAAAATGATATATCATTTGTCAATATCTGTTAAATAGGACAGTTTTTATAGTCCGATTTGTAAATCGGGTTTTCGCATACGGTACAGCGCCATTGCTCAATCACACGTAATGTTACATAATCATTACATAACAATGTTGCGTGATTAATTTCTTGCATTATTTCCTTTGGTCTAGTACCTCTATTGATTATATTAGGTGAAACATGTAATAATATGCTCTTTTTTTAACATAGTTGCTCTCTAAAAGGGAGAAACCCTAAATTCATCAATTTTTCGGTCACAATTTTCAAGAATATTTTCTTATATAGCTATATAAGGAGAAATTGTCGATATAAAAATCCATAACTTTTGAACCAATTGAGCTACAGTGTTGTATCATATATCATTTTAAATGGTTTTTCAAACTCTATCCAAATAACATGGTTTTATTTCCTTTAGTCCCCTTTGAAAAATTCATGAAAGTGCCTAATGAAAAGACCTGTTTTTTAAAGAGTGCCTACGTACACGGTAACGGGGTATCTAGCCTCAGGATCTACGTACGCGTTAGCCTAACTGGTTTACCGTTGCAATACCAGCAATGGGTGGACCTCGCTGTTGTGACCGTGCGCGCTCGTGTGTGTGTGTGTGTAGGTCTGTTATTTATTTTTTATCAAAGCAATTTTACCCATTAAAGGCAAGATTCAATCTTGCACGACCCAAACTCCAGATCTTAGTCTTAATGTTATCATTAAAAGACAAGCTTTGCGATTATAGCTTAATTGAGGCCTGAGTTGAAAAATACTCTTACTGCTCTCTTGGTGGAAAGGATTTGTTCTGCATAAGTAATCTTGAGAGAGAAAAAATCAGTGTCCGTGTTAAAATTTCACGAAGCAGGGACCGTGACGCGCCTCTGTAACACTCCTTTGATCTACATCATCAGGCAACCCATTGTTTCATCTTTTCCCATTCCCCTTACTCTCCCTCCAAGGACTCAACTATGCGCCGAGCGAGGCTCGAACCCAGGATCTTCCGATCCGAAAGCGAGTGTCATACCACTAGACCACATGGCGGCACCCATGGTCCTAACTACCTCCACTAAATGGGCGATGTTCAAGATCTCCATTTGTATTATATGGTGATCACAGTTCGGATTTGTTCAGATCATTCAGTGGTTGTGTCCAATATTGATAATGTTCACTCTGCCCTCTACCTTCCCCATAGAAAAAAAAAATGGAATGATTGATTATTTCGTTTTGGTAAGTCATCCTTAACTTTAATCAAGTATTGCAACCGTGAATTTGATGATGAAAAGATTTTGATCCAGCACCAAAAAGCCAAACACTTCAAATGTCATATATGCTACAAAAAATTGTACACAGGGCCTGGTCTGGCTATTCATTGTATGCAGGTAAGAAATCATGAAAATTATAGTATAAATATCTTTGGACAGACTTTTTGATTTCTTTTGCCATCAGTACATACTGGTGGTAGTATGTTAAATGGAATCTGAATCACTATTCAAAGATGGTCAGATTTTGTTCAAAGATCATTATTTAAAAAATATATAGTCTATCATATTTCATTTGTTTGTAACTAAAGATGTAACCATCTACACTTAGAAAATAGTTACAGCATTGCAACTCAAGTTTTATTTCGGTATTACTGCTCTCATGATAAATTCCATAAGGTCTGATGTTAGGGTAGAGTAAACTTGATGTCCATCTGTGCACGGTTAATGTAATAGTATTATTTCCAAAGTTTTGATCATTTTACTTCCCAATTCTTTCAAGGGCAAAATATTCAATTTAGCTTTTCTATAGGTGAGGTACATGGCAAACAGAGACAATAAGCTACCTATAGGACAATGATTTGGGGACGATTAGATATTTCCAAATATTGAGTAAAAACAAGCCAAAATCTTAACTACATTTGACACCTTAACTCTCAACAATTCCAGCATTAGGATTTTGCAAAACCCCCATAGTCTCATAGTCAAGTTGTTAACATTTTCACTCCCACCATCTTGCTTTTATAAAATGCGATCACTATCCTCTCTTTTCTTGGAACATTTATTTACAGTAAAATTGACTTATCTACTTTTTATGAAGAAATGTAATATACATGCAGTTGATTCTTGCAAAATGTAATTTTTTGACCTAACTCGATAATTGAAAGGATTTTGCATTGGTTGCATTATCTTTTGAATTTTTCTGTTATAATACAATCCAATAGTTTGCGGAAATTTGATAAACTAACTAAATATAATTTCAACTTTAAAAGAATATTTAGACCACAATGATCATAAGTTGCTTTAGTTGATTGCACTTTACTTTGTAATGGTTATGACATTGTCTTGTACTTGTAGTAGTAAATCGATTTCATTTTTCTATCAGTTTTTGCAAGTTCTTGTGATATTTTAAAATAATCACTGTCTGTTTGATAAAATCGTGTTTAAAAAAAACTGACATCCACACATCTATGATAAATATAGTTGGTATTTGATCAAAGTCAAAGAACAAAGTTTTGTGATGTTTAAAATAAATTTTAATTTTTTATTTTATTTTCCATCTTTGCATTTGTAAATAATGCCATTTTTTTTACTTGTCTGGGTGGGTTCCCGACCTTCCATATTGGGCAGGAGGCACTTGCTGTGTCTCCTATCCCCCTGTATTTGTTTTCCAATTGCTATATGTCTTTGTCTTGGAATGAGATTACTTGGTTTTGTCCTGGCCCTGGCCGAAGTCCTGGCTGGGAGGGAAACAGTCAAATTCATTGTTATTGTTTTGGGAGATGATATTTTTTTTCCTTGTAAATCATCTCTCTGTTTTGTATTATTATATTTGTTATTTTCAATGTATAATGTAAGCATTTGAGTGTATTCCTCTTTGCTGGATTTTGTGCTTGTGTCCGGATGAGACTTATAGGTGATCTCAAACTAAGTACATTGGTGGTATGTTCTTGGAATCTACATCTGATCCCTATTTGTTCCCAGTTCCCCTATGTCCCTCTTTTTCTTGGGTGCTTTATTAATTGTAATTGTAATTCTAGAACTTTTTACCAACCCATTTTCTTCCTTTTTACTGGCGCTGATGTAACCTAAATGTGTTGCAAGCGCCTGAAAACCCTTAAAAACAAAAACAATTTTTTTTTACTTGTACCCATTTTATTGCACAACTCATACTTTCAATGTTTGCTCTTTATAGGGGGCCCCAGTGTATAAAAGTCATCATTCTACGTCTCTTGTCTATTTATGAATGATTAAACTCACGGGTGATATACCACAATTGTTCAACTATATAATGTGCTAGAGCGTTTAGAAAATAGCCATCCCATGGAGCTGTTTAGAATTAATCGATACTGACATCATGCTCCGCCTTTAACTGTTTTACCATATTCGTTGGGCTACATAATGATAATAATAAATAAAAATAAATAATGAATTTATGTAGTGCCTAAACATCCCACGTTAATTGTGCTCTGCTTATAAATAATCTTAGAGCCATAAGGTCTATTGAGGCAGAATTTATCCTTGAATCTGTATTAAAATGATAATTATCAATTAATAGCTGGTTAAGCTTTGGATATGAATATGATGCGATTTGGAAATTATTTTCAATTTTTTTGTTGTTGTTGATGTTGTCTGTAACTTTAGAAGTTCATGGATACTACAAAATGTGTGGGGTTTTTTATATCATACCAGGTGCACAAAGAAAAAATTGACAAAGTGCCCAACAGCGTTCCCGGGAGAAACAACACAGACATTGAAATCTATGGAATGGAAGGAATTCCTGAGGAGGATGCTAAAGCTCATGAAAAGGAAAAGAGCAAAAGAAGTGGGTAACTTTTTATTTTGTTTGTTTATATGTATATATTTTTTTCTTTTGGTTTGTTTTTATAACAGGGTTTGATGTATGTTTAATGACACTCAGTTGTCAATTTTCTAACCTGAATTTTCAGTTTGACTTGATGTGTTCTCTTCATAATTTATGTAACAGGAAAATCAGAACTCAAACGCCAATGGCTTTCTATTGTAAACTTGTACTCTGCTCAATATCATTGAGCCCTTTGCTTAGAAAATATTTCTTTAAAAAACAAAGCTGTAGATAAGTAAGTCTGCAATAAAAGTCACCAATTGTTAACATTTCATTACCTGGATATGCTATTGTTGAAGTTATTCTGTGTACAAGTAAAACACCAATGCAGATTTGCCAAGTGTTCATTGTCTTGTCCTTATATGTGACCTTTTCTCGCAAGACAGATGCAGTCCTATTTTCCCCAGTTATTTTTGTGTTTATTTAGGTTCTTGTTTTAAAAAAAAAATTTTCCGAAGGTTATTTTATACCTTGATGATCTAGTGGTATTTATACAGGTGAAGTGGGTAAATATGAGTGTCAAAATTTTGTTTATGACATTTTTAATGGATTTCATTTCAGACTGATAATAATTAATGTTTGGGTGGGGTCTTTGACCTTCAATGGCTGGCAGGAGGTCATTTGCTGTGTCTTCTATCCCCCAATAACTTTTTTTCTGAATTGCTTTCTGTCTTTGTCTTGGAATGATTACCTGGTTTTGTCCATACCCTTTTCAGAATCCTTGACTGAGGGGGAAACAGTCAGGTTTATAAGAGTTAGTTTTAGGAGGTAATATTTTTTCCTTGTAGATCATCTCTCTGTTATACATTGTAATTATATATATATATATATATATATATTATATATATATATATATATATATATATATATATATATATATATATATATATATATATATATATATATTATATATATATATAATGGTTTGTGAACTGAGTGTATACCTTGTGGTGGGATCCTGTGTTTGTGTCTGGTTGAAACTATTAGGTGATCTCAAACTAAGTGCTCTGGTAGTATGTTCTTGGAATTTACATCTGTTCCCTCTTTGAACTAATTTCCCTTTTGCTTACTGTGCTTTGAATTGCAAATCTAGAATGTTTACTGAAGACTTAAACGTAAGACCCGTAAAAACAAAGAAACATTTAATAGTCAAAATTTATAATTATTTTCAAATATTCAAGACTGGAATTTTAATAAGTTTCTCCCCCCCCCCCCCCTCTTTTTTTTTTTTTTTAAGGCTTTGGATTATATAAAAAAAGTTTTAAGGTTAATATCCTGTTTTTGTAATTGACTAATCCTGTTTTACTCGCATTATGGTTTGGCATCTATGTAGATGTCTTCACTGGTATTTTAAGCTTTTTTGCCTGTCACTAGCTTAATAAGTCTCCATAGATTCAGTGAAAGCTAACTGTTGATTTTACTATGTTTAAGATAAGATTATTTATTTATTTATTTTTAGGGGGAGGGGGAATATGACAAATGTCTACATTTTGGAAAAACAGATTAGGATAATTTTTTTCTAATGGCTTAAGTGGGGGTATTGATAGAGTTTGTTGAGCACTTGCTTAACACAAAGAGACTGAGATCTACCCTTGGTGAAGATTTTTTTCTGACCACCCAGCAGTGATTAGGTAGCTGGTTTTGTTAGATCTGGTGGAAAGCACTTTGCAGTTGATTAGCATCCTGCCCAAAGGGTAATAAAATATTGCTGTTGTCCGTTTCATACTTTAGAAATGGGATAAACTCTGGCTCCTTGTGCCATGTGGCTCTAAAGGACCACAAGTTGGTTGGTATGATTATTCATGTAATTTATAAAGAATAGGCAGGCCTGTAATTCTTCCGACTATTGTCGAATTTCCGACAGTGCGATTTTGCTCGATATATTCTGTTAAGTGCTGATATTTTTTTTTTAAATAAAAAAAATTAAAAGTAAAAATAAAATTTGTAACGTCAAAGAACAGGACCAACAAAAAAGAAAATAAAAGAGTTTTATTTCGTGCCTCGAAAAAATCAGTTTGTATTCCATTTCGAACGCCGACTTTAAAAAAAAAAAAAGAAACTTTTTATTTGTCGTATCAAAGACAAAAAGATATGAAGTGAGTAGAAAAGTGCCAGAAAATAGAGAATAAAAATTTTTTTTCGCGGCGGTGGTGGGGTTTGAACCTGCGACCTTATTGGTACGACAACTCCGCCTGGCAGGTGAGAGCGTGGCTCTACCGTGTGAGCTATCCACGAACACAAAAATATTCGTTTCAAACCCAAAGTCATTTCTAGATCCCTCTCTCACCCACTTCTTGAGATCGCCGATTCGTTCACCACCATCGCGAAATAATTTTGACCAGCAGTTAAAGACAAAACAACTGTAGTCAGCTAGGTATATTATCATTCCTCCTACACACTCCGCTAGACATGGATGTATTCACTGCCACAGACGAGACAGAGGGGTGACAGTGTCACGCGTAGTCAGTAATCAGCTAACACTACACGCACATCGTGTGTCAGACCAGGCCGTTTCTCTCTTTTTGCTACCAACACACACACATAATTCTGACTGATCATTTTCCTCTCAATGCTTTCTCGATTCCAGTATGAATGTCAACCAGAAAAAAACAATGTGAAATAAATTTTTTTTTTTTTTTTTGAAAGCTCTCAGTGGAAGTATTCTTTCCTCACGACCGTGATTTTTAAAATTTTTCTCTTTTTCCTCCTTCACACATGACCGCACCACCACCACCTCTCTTCTTCTTCTTCTTCTTCTTCTTCTTCTTCTTCTTCTTCTTCTTCTTCTTCTTCTTCTTCTTCTTCTTCTTCTTCTTCTTCTTCTTCTTCTTCTTCTTCTTCTTCTTCTTTTTCTTCTTCTTTTTTAAAAATAAGAATTAATCCAAATAAATGAAAGAATCAGCTTAAAAATTTAACACAAACAGGAGATAAAGCATCTTCTCGTGTCTAGCACTAGATACACATCCTTCAGAAAGGTAGGAATTTTTCTCTTCCTTTCATTATACAACTGACTCAGACCTGGGACCAGAAATGTGTGTACTCTCAAATAATTGGGATTTTTAAAATTCTTGGTACCATAAAATATGGACTTGCTTATTGAATTGTATCATAAATGAGTTGGGGAAAGTGATGTGATTTGACTAGTCAACTGACGTGTCATATCTATGTTGTGTTTATTAATTAATCCATATTTTTGTCCTGTTGGTCTATTTTCGTTATTCAAGAAGTTCCGACAATTTTTTCACCAACCTTTTATAGGCCTGAATAGAGTTAATAACAATTGTCACTCTTTTTCATCCCAACCTTACAGATGCTGATGTCAATAATGAAGGTCCAGACTCTGATGAGGAAGAAAGCAGCAACTCATCCAGTGCCGCAGGTATACAACAACAGCAGCAGCAAGGAATAAATCCCATGATGGCTGGTGCTATGCCTCCTGGAATGCCAAACCAGCCAGGCATGCCTCCATTTGGGCCTGGTGGGATGCCAGGTGGTCCCATGGGCCCTGGTAACCCCATGATGGGGCCTATGGGTAATCCGATGATGGGTCCCATGCCAGGGATGATGCCTGGTCCAATGGGACCAATGGGTCAGTACACAATGACATTTTTTATCTGAGTGTATCCGTTAACAATTTTACTTCTAATTTTAAATAGTAATGATAACGTGGCCCTTCTGAAGCAGATGTTATCCTCGGCTTTACATCAACTCAAATCAAATTACTTTTTTAAAAATTTGTGTCTCGAAAGAGAAAGAGTTAACTATTTTTTTAAAAAAACAATAATTAGGATTTTTGAATTATCAGTGTAGCTACTCCAAACCAATTTTCATATCTTATATACACTAAATCTGTTACTTGTTATAGAAAGTACACATGATTCTAAGACTTTTTGACATGACACCAAAACTAGCTTGGTAAGGCATTTAGTTCACAAGTTTTGCAACGTTGAAGTTTGGAGACTTTTTGGTCACATTTCAAATGAGCCAAAATTTCGTTTTCAGGTGTTGCTGACAGCTTAAATTATAATCCCAAACAACTAAAATTCTCGAACAAACTCTACACAACACAGACAAAACACTCAATGTCTGGCTTTATTTAAAAAGTTAGAAATTATTGCATTCCAAATGACAAAATAAAATGGTCAAAAATGGTTTTAAGGGGAGGGGCGACACCTGAAAAATCGATTTTTGGGTCAAAATATAAAATTTCAGTTTTTTGTTTATTATGAAAGAACAATCATTTTTTTACATATTTTCAGCACTGAGATGGTGATTTGGATAATGTAAAGTTTGTAAATCGTCTTTTATAAACATGGAGTCGATATGAAAATATCAAACTTTTCAATTTTTTGTGAAAATTCAACTGAAAATAATAGGACTGAAAAGCATTATAATGTATATCGATGTTGTAAATTTTGATATCGATAGTTTGGTCTACTCTTTGTCTTTCTCGTTGACACGGTTTCAGTCTCATAAATCTCACAATGTGGGCAGGGGAGGGGTTTAGAAACTGTTAGTCGTGAACGAAAATGTGTGTCAAGCAGCTGACAAGAGGTCAAGTTGTCAGGTAAATACAACGTGATCACGAATGGTGCGATCTGATTGGCTGACCTTGTTCTCGACCTCAGACTCCCAGCAAGGGATTGGATGTCGAGTCAGGGTGAAAGTTCGCGGCTCTTTACTACGATTTTTACTACGATCTGTTTACATTTCGATTGATCAATTGTTTTATCAAATTTTGACACGAATTCTCATTAATTATCTTTAAATATTTCTAATTTTTTACTGGATTATTATAAATATGCCTAAAGTGACCAAAAAATCCAAACGTTGGCAACAGTTATTTGCTGCAAGAATCAATAAAGCAAGAAAAGAAGACGAGGTAATGAGCTTGCATTACCATGTCTGTGCACAGACAGGGGAATGGATCAAACGTGAGAACCCGCAGCATTATGATAGGTGGCTTACAGAGCACAAAGAAAGTGGAGAATGCTCAATAAACTTCAGCGGAAGCTCTGGTATGATGGAAGTGACAGCAGCTGAAGTTCTTTGGAACCGGTCAGTTGAGAAACACAATTTTCGCTACACCACAATGATCAGTGATGGTGATTCTAAGACGTACAATAATTTGAAGGCATTACGGCCTTATGGGCCTGGTATTGAGATCGTGAAGGAGGAATGTATCAATCATGTTTCAAAGCGTATGGGCACTGCGCTTCGTAATCTAGTTGATGATTGTAGAATAAAAGGAATTACCTTGGGTGGCAAAGGTCACGGGCGCCTCACTATTGAGACCATGAGAAAGCTTCAAAAGTATTATGATAAAGCGATTCGAAGCAATGCCACAGTGGAGGAAATGAGACGGGCTATTCTTGCTAGCCTTTACCACGGTTATTCTACCGATGACTTTCCTCAACATATGTTTTGTCCTCCTGAACCGGACTCCTGGTGCTTTTATAAAAAAGATGTTGCTGCCCATATGTATCCTGGTGGACACAAGCAGCGTGTACA
The DNA here is from genome assembly GCF_034508935.2 of Berghia stephanieae. Lineage (NCBI taxonomy): Eukaryota > Metazoa > Mollusca > Gastropoda > Nudibranchia > Aeolidiidae > Berghia > Berghia stephanieae. The sequence continues at coordinate 43,609,458 of NC_088364.1, read as the reverse complement.
TACACCTTTGAATTTTGATTTACTCCATGAGCACTTGAAGCCTGTATATGAAAGGTTGTCTTCGGATGCTTTGTTGAAGCGTTGTGAGATGAAGGCAACACAAAATCCAAACGAAAGCTTTCATAATTCTGTTTGGGCAAGATACCATAAAACATACTTCCATTCCCTGAAAAAAGTTGAGTTTGGTGTCATAAGTGCAGCTGCAGAGTATAATTTTGGTCCAGCAGGAATAACATCCCTGAAAGTGTCTTTGGGCATAGGTGGACTGGGAGAACACTCCCAGAGGTTGAGTCAGCAAGCAGAGTCAAAAAGACTTGACCAAAGCGTACGGTCTACTCAACATAATGAGAAAGAAAGACGTAAAATAAAAGCTCAGGCCCGTGAAAAAGCCCAGATGGAGGCAGAAAAAGAACACGGGGGACCCTCATACGGTGCTTGTACGTTTTGAGGTGGTTGTACTGTTTTGTTTTATTGTTTTCATTAATCATTATGTTTGATCTCGTTTTTCTCAAAATGCCATTTTTTAACACTCTTTTTTATCTTATTTTGTCATTTATCAATCAATTTGTTTATAACTTTGCATGTCTAGAGTTCTAGTGATTATCTAAAATCATACAGAAGGAATTTTGAATATCTTTATTATTTTATGAAAAATTGACATTTTTATGTCAAAAAACATGATTTTTTTGCGTACGAAAAATGTTTATTTTTAAAAATTTATAAATAAAAATGTATTTGAAATATTTCAAAAACGCTCTGTAATTTTTTTTGTATTGTACAAATAAACCACCATGCAACATTTCAAAACAATTCCATGGAAACTTATTGAGAAAGTAACTTTTAAAAATAGCACTCAGAGAGGACAAAAATCCAAGATGGCGGCCATCACCATGGCAATCGGACACGCCCACCGAAATAAATCACATGGTTCGAATCCATTGGTCATAGGCAATGTCCCAATATAAAAATATATTGGATCTAATCATTATTCTTGAAAATAGTTTCAGGTGTCGCCCCTCCCCTTAAAAATTCACAAAAAGAATTGACATACTCGTGTAAGACATCAAATGAAAACTCAGAATGAGTACTGTTGATAAAATAAAAACAATCAACCAAAATGTCCCTGCTTCAAATTTGAAAGTGAAAAATTAAAAAAGGAAAAACAAGGAATTTCAAAAGTTTACAGAAAAGTAAAAATACACCCACAGACATTAGAAAACAATCAAAGTAAAGCTTGTTATCAGAAATATTGAAACTTTTATTCCAATCTAACATTTTTTTTTTGTTTGTCTTTTGGGTGAACTTTAAATGTTGGAATTTCCTGAAATTAAAGTGTCCTTTTATTTGTTGGCAACAACACTTTCGCAGATTTAGTTAGTTGGAGTGTTTGGTTAGTCAAAAAGCTGGATCACATTAAATAATGGATACGACTCAAATTTTGATACAAAACAAAAAAGAGTGCAACCTTTCATTTGATACGCTATGAAATAATAATTTTATTCAGATTTCTAAAAAAATATTGTCCTCAAGCACATTTTTTTTCAAGAAACCATTGAACTTATTCAAAATTTCGTAATTTTAAAAAAGGGTTAAGTTTCTTGCCTAATGCTGATGTATCCATTTTAAAAGTTGTGGATGTGAGATAAATTTTTTTTTTACTCCTTTTTATTTTAGTCTGAAATTAAAATAGAAGTTTTAATTTTAAAAATAAAACAAAAGAAACCCCAAAAACATTCCTTATTTAACGGAGCAGAATTGTGACATAGAAAGGATCAGAGAACGACACGGTCACAGATGTTTGCAACAAATCTAACACTTGATTGATGGAGCTAACATAAACGATAGCCAATGGATAATGATAAATGTTAGAACAGGAACTCCTTATTTTATTTTGCTTAAAATATTTCTTCCCAATCATCGGGTTTAAACACCATTAAAAGATTAACAGCTGTAAACTTAGACTTCATTATGAGTTTCTTTTTTATAACTGCTTTGTTGATGGAGATGATGAAATATAATTCGTGTTGAAGTAGAATTGATCCCGACAACTACAAGGAATGGTTGATTATACTGTACCTTGTTTCCATCCACAGGTCCGATGGGTCCCATTGGGTGAGTATTATAGTTTATTGATTATACTTGCAGACCTGCCTCCATGCAAATCATAAAATAATATTTCCTCTCACATTATCCCTCTAAATTTGCATATAATACAGTGATAATACTGAACTTTTCGCCTTTCAAAAATGTTTGCAGTGAGGATTCTGGGTCTCTAACAATCTGGTTTTGATTTACAACTTTTCAGGTAAAATTCCCCCCAACCTGTAGAAGAACAAGTCTTGTTACAGTGCTGATCACTTATAACTTTCCAATCCGAGAAAGTCATGTCATCAAGCATCGGTTACAACACTTTTAAACTGTTGCTAAGGATAAGAACACTAATGATACTAATTGCAAACATCATGAAGCAGTGTATGATTGATTTCCGTAATACCAGTGGTGATACTATAAATATTATTATATAGTGGAATGCTATTACAGCTGACTGTAATCAAGTATGCTGATTTTCTTTCTAGTTACAAATTCAGTGTGTTAAAACACTGTATATTTCCCAGTCACCTGGTGGACGGGAAAAAATATGTATGTAATGTCTTCTTAATGAAGTTCAGTGTTCAGATAGGGGTTAGTTGATGTTCAGTAACGTTTTTCCTCCTGAATCTGCAACCTTGTATAATATGTGAGGCCTACTTTTTCTTTCATGTTAAGTGCAGTTTCTGGGGACATTTTCACACTAAGCTAGCAATGACTATGAAAAATGTTTTTTTCTCTTTTTGAGGAAAATTTTTGTCTGAAATCAAAGCCCTATCTCCACTGAGTAAAAATGTTTTTGAATTTTGAAAATCCATTCATAAATAAAAAAGCTATGCAGTTTCAAAGGTGTCATTTATTTGGATGACCCGCAAAGAGGAATAAAACGCGAAAATATGGGACGCTTTTTCGGCATTTTTTTCGACCTTTGGTTGTATCTTGCGTAATAAGTGGCTTAAAAAATTGAAATTTGGCAATTTTATGACAAATTTGATAGAGAATAGGATGAAAGCATTAGAAGAGTTCTAACTTATATATAAACACCCACACACACACAGAGAGAGAGAGAGATTGCGTACGTAAACAAAAGAAATATAGAAGGAAAAGAGAAATTGGACAAGGGGACAAAGGTTACTGATAGAACGTGACTTGGAACACAATAATTAAACCCATGCTGAGATTGTAGATATATTGCAATCGAAAACTTTTAACATTATAATTTCTTAAATTCTTGTAAATTAAACAGTCAAATTATCAGCTGTTTATTGAACCCAAAGGCAATGGCAGACGATAAACACCCCTCTGCCAGTGAGACCGTGCAGACATTTTGACTAGTCATGAACTTTAAAACGAGGTCAACCAATCAGAAAGCGCTTTGCCACGACTCGCTCAGCCGCTGTTTGGTGCCAAATCGTTTTGAACTTGTGATTCGGGCTGTAGGGGGGCAAAATGGCTTTGTCTTTTATAAATGAAGAACAAATTAGGAAAGTGTTTTGAAAAATACGGGAAAAGTACTCGTCATATTCATATGAAATTTTACAACCTAAAAGAAGAAATGTTCATGTATTACCTTGTTAGCGACAAAACCTACACCCCCGGTAGTTTTAGAAATATTTTACTCCAAAGAGTAAAAATCTATTTTAACGGTCTTCTGGTAATCGTAGGAGTTTTGTCGCTTGACATAATCTAAAATGCCCTTTTTTCTAACTGTGTGCCAACTTTCAGTCATATTCATCGATAAACAGCGTCGTAATTAATTTTTTAAAATAGCATATACCAAACGGCTTCGTCCCATATTTTGTCGCGAATTTGGGCACTTCGTGAGCGAAAAAGAGGCCCAAAGATTTGTGCGGGATAGTCATTGCTAACTAAGCTCTACTCCAGCTTGGAAGAGTTTTAATTCTGTTGTCTGTTGTGTGTTAGTAGATGATTCTGATGAGCGTGCTGTTTGTTGTCGAACTCTCTGCATGAAGACTTTTTTTTCTTTGTTGGTGTACAATGCTATTGGGCTGTCTTTCCTAGGTTTTTTTTTTTTTTCAATACAATTGGTTGGCCTCCTGTCTTAAAAACAACTGTTTGTCCTGGGTTGGAATGGAGTTTTCGTCTGACAAGGTGTGTTAACAGCCTTTGCTCCAATTTGTCAACGGGTTTATTTGACTTTTCTCAAACGATTCAGAAAAACATTCTTTTATCCTTGCCATTTATCTTGTGGTCGTTATGTTGACAGGTGATGAAGTGAAAGGTAAACTGCAGATATTGGATGACAGTTCAATTCTATTGTCAGTAGTATGGGGTGGTGGTAGTGACATAAGCTATGGTGTTGGTGGTTTTTGCCTGAAAATGATGATGGTGTCGACATTGATGGTGGTGATGATAGTAGCAGTACTTTTAACAATTGTGGCACAGGTAGTTGTGGTGATGAGGATGATGACAGTAGTAGTCTTTGAGACACAGGTGATGGAAGTGTTGGTGATTCAGCACCTACTTCAGAATGTTCAGGCTCAGGTGGCCTTTTGATGATTGCTGTGATGGTGATGATGATGGTATTGTACATTTTTACATTTTGCTGGTGATGATAAAACAGACCTTGCTGTTATTTTTATGGATAGCGTAACAATTTTACTTCTTTGATTAAATCATACCTGATGATGTGAACAAGTGAGTCAAGTTTTCAATACTCAATCCCTGCTGATTGTACTTGTTTTGAACAAGCAGTTTTTGAATGTTTGTCAGCAGTGTCATTAGAAATGTTGATGCCTAACATAAAGAAAAAATAAGTCTTTGCATTTGTGAACTTATATATGAAGAAATTTTTAAGCAGATCCTGCAAGTTGAAACATTTTACAAAATTAAATTTAACATTGCGCATGCCAATCACTTACATTGACACTCAGTAGAGTCATATTTTAGGAAACAAAGCTATGTTAAGTAAACACATTTCTGGCAATTAAAACATTGACGTTGTTGTTGTAGTTTATGATTTTTACTCTAAAAATTCTTATAATTTCAAGTCTATATATGTTTATTTATATAGATGCGCCTACTATAAATCAGTGTTGGTGGTTTTCCTTGGATCCTGCAGAAATCCGCAATTTTGGAGTCAGAGGAGGAATTTCCTCTTTTTAAAAGAATTACATTTCTACCAATCAAATATACTGGCAGTGAGAGACTAACTCGGTGCAGGCTCCCACTCTCCAGACATTAGCTTGAGTACAAATGATGGTTTATCATGTCAAGTGCAGTAAAAATGGGGCATGTAGGCAATCGTTCAAAATTTTCCTCCTTTTTTTACTTTTTGTCACCATCAGCACTTATAGATTATGTAGATTTTAGTCTAAAATGTTCCTTTTGTTTCATAAGTAGTTATTCTAATATGAAAAAAACAAAATTTAAGCTGTTGTATTCGTTTCTGTTAAATGCTTTACGATTTACAACTTCAGGCAGTTTAGTTTTTATAGTAATATTTTTCAGTATAACATTGTGTATTTAAATTTTTAAAAATAATCAATTTATTTGCTTTTGCCAGCATGGCTCCGCCTATGAACCAAGTGAGGCCACCTATAATGAATCCTCAGGGTCCCCCAATGCCAGGAACCAACAGACCTCTCTTCCCGGCCGCTGCTCAGGTAAGCAGTCTGTTAGAAGTTTGTATCAATGTACATATTTTTCACATAGCTCTATGGCCTTTATTTTTCAACCAGCTTCTTTTAAATAAATTTCTATTTGATTCAGGTTAGAATTGACAGTCATAGTCGTGTTGGGAAATATGCATTGCTATTTCTACAGATATTGTCTTTCCCACAATTAATGTTTTCTTTATCTTTTTTCTCTTATAGAGTCCTTCCTTCCCTAACCGACAGTTATCCCCCCACCACCAAATAAAGAACTCACAGAAGTTTTTGTTTTGTAACGCCTTTAATTGAATGACTTTTTTTTTGTGATAACCCAATTACATCATCTACGAAGATTGCTTCCACCACTACGAACTGTCAAAATAGCAAATAGCAAAAACTAACTAATATTGATAATTTCTGTTCCATTTAGATGAAAATGTTTTTTGTCTTACAGGTTGCACGTCATCCGCCATTCTTTACATATAAGCCGAATGTAACTCTGTTAACATTAGAAATACAATGAGTGGTTAAAAATGCCTCCTGGAATCAATATTTAGGCATTACCATTGTCAAATCGGTGTTGAGTCTCCATTTTGCCCTGAAAAGAGGTTGGTCAATGAGGGAAAGGGCATTTTTGCATGTCCATTCCATTACCGACCAAACACCATAAAACATTTTAAAATGGGTGCTAACACTGTTTTATGTTGTTTATTTTTCATTTCCTAGACTTAGATGTGTAAATAGTTGCTAAACTGTTGGTCCTTTAAAATTAGATGCTTATCGGCTGCAAAGAAGGCTGGGCATGAAAAGGAAAAAAAATAAAGCAGAGAGATCGGCACTGAATCATAAAGGGAGAAGGGTGTGCAAAAAGAGAAAAATAAAATCGTCCTCAGCTTAACTGAGTCAGAGACTCAGACAGAGATTGTTCTGGACGATGATTCATCGTGTCCATCTGATTGCTTCAGCAATAAAGAACGAAGTGGCTGGATTAGTTGCGGCCGATGCAAGTGCTGGTTACATTAAAAAATTAATGCTTGTGTAGCCAGTGTGGTACCATTGAAGCCCTTGACGAGGAAGGGCTCTATGAGTATGTTTCAGTGTGATGTTTGTTTTAAAAAAATAAATTTGCATGTCATGTCATGTCCTCATCATTGTTGCTATCTTAATGTTCCTTGTCAGGTAGACATTGTACAGCCTCGAGAGAGAATTTTAAGCTGATTTTTTGTTGTTTTTTTTTTAATGAAAAAAATTATACATTTACAATGATATTTACAGCATTTCGTGTTATTCATTTGACCTTTATCAAATTGTAGTGCATCAAAGTAATGTTCCATTACTGGTCAGATCGGGTGGTCGGTAAGGGAAGGATGGAAAAGAATGTGGTCGGTGGGGGAAAATTATATCATATATTTAACACCACTAGAACATGGATATTTCTTTCTGGGAAAAAGTCAGTTGACACCCTAAACCTACCAACATGTCTTAAGATTTTGCAACATTGCTCTTTGAAACAGTATTATTTATGGTGCTTGTCTTGAACAGATTATTTATCTTGTGCTCGTAAGGCGTGACAACGCTCTTAGGGGATGGAACGACTTTAATTTAATTTAATTTAATTTGTTTTTGTTTTTTAAATGAGATCGCCTTGTATTTTATGGTTTCAGTCAACTGGTGTCTCGTCCATTGGTCCTTCTAATCCAACATTCCCTGCTGCTGCATCTGTGGTGGCCTCGTCTAACAATGGTGGTGGGAGTAGCGGCACATTGTCGTCGTCAGCAACTATTACTGGGGCTCCCACCATTAAGAAACCAGAGTCATCTTCAGGTTTGACATCTAAGTTAGTCCACCCTGATGAAGACATCTCATTGGTGAGTAGAATTTGGGGAGTTTACTAAATGGAAATTTTTCATGAAGATCAATATATAATTTGGCTCTGCTCAAAATTGTTTATTCATCATTTACAGGTTTCTAAGTTGTTACATACTCTCAGGAATTTGAATAAAGTGCTGGTTAAACACAATGTAAAATTATCTGATGTATATGAAAGGTAATCACTTTTTTTTTAGGTTGCTTTATTTTCATAACAATCTTCTTAAAATCATATTATGGAATTGTCTGCTGCATAGTTTTTAAAAGATAATGCATAGGGAATCAAAATGTGTGCAAGCATTGATTGGGCAGGGTTTCCTATTTATAGAGACTCCAGTAATATGCTGTATAAGTATATTTGTATTTAGGTGGTATAATGTGTAAATAAAACCCATGGGTCGAGTGCTTATACTAGTTCAGGAAAATTATAACTCTATATTTCCCACTCTGAAAAGAAAAAGAAATTCTTTGACACTGCATTAATAAATTATTCAGCATTATCTCAAGGCAGGATTCTCACCGAGGCTGTAGACACTATAGGTAATTAAGTAACAATAACAAAGAGATTTTTTTTTATAGTTATAAAAATTAACTATTCCATCGGGTATTAATTTTGAATAGAAATATACTTTTAACTAATAATGTATTGTTTTAGCGTGGTATACCATTTATTGACGATTGGAGGATGTATTTTTTTCTCTCAATATATATTATAAACAATATTCCAAGTGTGTGTGGTTTTGGATTTAATTGCCAACTAATATACTATGGCTGTGTTCTTTTTCCAATTAGAAATGTTGGTTTTGATAGACAATTATTATGGGTTACATCTGTTATGAGGTGAGTCTAGAAATCCATTGTGTTTAATAGGACATATGCCTTATGTAAATATTGTACCACTTGCTTTAACAGGCTTGACAATAGAGAGCATTTGATCCTATTGAAGAGGAAATCATAAAATGCTGGTCTCAGTATGTCATAGCATAAAAAAGTAGCAATGGTAGTCATTTCGAAAAGTTGTTTTATTATCAAGGCATTATGTAATTAATATTCCATTTAATGAATATTCGATTTCTTGATTTGAAATTCTTTGTAATGATTTAGGTTTTGAAGCAATGGGTAAAATTTATGTTGAAGTTCGTGACAAAAGGAAGCTTTATGTCGTTCATGATGCATCCACAAATTTTTTTTGAACAAAGCATTTTACCAACAGCATGTTTGCTTCATTTCTCATTATATGCTTGAAATTAAATGACAATATAGCTTGGATTTATTCAAATGGCATTAAAGTATGAATAACTATGTTTTGACTTTTTTGGCCACGACATAAATAGACCTTTTGTGTTTACCTCGTGCATTGTTTACACTGTTTTAAGACATATAGCATACGAAAGAGTTTCAATGAAGATATATCTGTTATACAATTATTTTTTTTCATCTCTTCTATTCAGCAATGTTCATTCAACAATATAATGTAAATTAAATTGTAGTCGTAGGAAGATTCAAATGTTTGTGAATATCTTTTTTCCAATCCACTGTGCCATAGAAGGAAATTGCCACAAAGGTGAAGGCAACTGCACATTTTTATTTGCCTCTTGTGGATCTCAAACCAGGTGGACCATGTTACTTATTTGTGTGCCATAGATGAAATAGTCCCTTTCATTCACTTTCTATGTAATCATTCTTGTTTATGAATAAATATATTGAATTTTAGTGTTAGAGCTGATAACATCTTTTTTTTTTTTTTTAGTTCATAATTATATTTATTATGTCATTTAGTCACTTGTTTTTGGGGTTTTTTTTTAGAGGGCGGCTAGTTAACTGATGAAATCATTAAATACAGAAATTCTTGAGACTGAGTTGTTGATTGATAGAAACTTTTCCCTCTAGGTTTGGAAATGAAGAGTTAACACCGCAAATTGTGCATTGTCCTCATCAATGCTAATTTCAGACCCTGGGTAATACAAGTCAGTCTGAATTAAGTCTATGACATCAATGACTTTAAAGTCACTTTAAAAACAATAAAAAGAAGAAGAAAAATTATGTCACATAAACAGTCAATTGGAAGCATTATGGAGATATATTTGCTCTCATTGTTTTCAGTTTATCAACTACTTTGGTTCAGCCACTTTAGTGTGTCTGATTTCACTGCAATGGGTTTTTTCTTTTCTTTTTATGAAGGTTTGATGATGGCTCAAAAAGTTATTACTGGTTTTTATATAAAGTTTGAGAATTTTTTACTTTAAACAATAATAATAATAATAAATGACATTTGTATAGCGCCTACATCAATTTCATCAGGCTTTAGGCGCTTAAATGAATTATTTTTTAAAACTGATTTCATGAAGATTCAACATAGGATGACTGATATTGGTTTTTAAAATTATATTTCTTATTAAAAACTATAATCTATTTTCCTTTGACCGTTTTAAGGTTATCGGTCAAATTTGGTTATTGGTATTGCTGTTGTCTTTTTTTTTTATAGCTAGGTTCTTCGTAAAATAAAACTTTAAAACTTATTCATTAAGAGATATAGACGTTTGCATTCCCTTTGAAAAATTCTCTCAATGAAATGTAACATTTTCATTACAGGAGGAATACCGAGCCAGTTTGCCCAAGTACCAGCAGGTCATGCAAGGGTTGATGGGAATGAATATGGGCACGAGCAGTGGCAATACCAGTAATAACAGTATGGTGGGCAGCTCTGGTGGTATGATGCCACCTGCAATGGCCCCTATGGTGTCTCACACTGGGCCCCCTGCAGCCATGAACATGACTGCTGGTGGCGGTGGGCCACCGGGCCCAATGAACAACATGGGCATGAATATGGGTATGGGTGGTGGAGGGCCCCCCAATATGATGGGACACCCAGGTAAGTGTTTGTAATCAGTTAGAAATACATGCTAGGACTTTAGAACAACATTGCGTCACCTGTGGTCGCAATTGTGATGGTGAATTTTATTTTAAAGTAAGTACTTGTGGCTGTTTGAATTATTTTAGGTTATCATAGAATATTCATTTTTAAAAATATATTCCTAATTGTTTTTGTTTTTTTGTGTTTTTTTTTAAATTTATCTTTTCACAAAAAATCATGTAGACCTGATGATTCACCTCATACTACTCATGACCTGGACATCTAAATAATTCTGGGACAAATGCATAATTAACAAAATAAAATGTTTACCCCTATAGTGGATGGCCTTTTATATCTGGTAAAGTGTTCTTTCTATAAATACACCACTCCAAAAGTTGATTTTCACTGTCCTTTTCACGCTGCAGAAACCAGGATAAGGTTCTTTGGCTGCTGCACAACTCTAAAAAAACCTCTTTGCTCTATCAACCACATTAAATCCTCTTTTTTCCCCCATCTAATTAATAATATTTCTCAGTTTTTTCTTTGATATTTATTTCTATATTAGTTGAATATTATGACTCAATCTAAGATTATTTGTTTGTTGAATTTCATTAGAAAAACATTTTACTCTCATATGATTTCCATGATCTCTTTAGACTTCACATCTGGATCTTGAAATTGAAAATTTGTAAGATTGTTCTATAATGGTCATGTTACAATGCAACCCTGATATTTCATGACAACATGAAAGATCTCTGCTTATTTATTTAATTTATTTTCTTCATATATATATTTTTTTAAAATTTCGTTGTCGTTATTGTTGTAAAATTAAATACTTTTAATAGTGGCCGCACTCATTCAATAAAGTCTAGAATGAGCTAACCTGGATTCAATGGCATCACCATGACTGAATAATAGTCTTGAGCTCGCTTTGGATGAAGTGAGGTATGAGATCATCTTATAGTTGTTAGTAATTATTGGTAATGTGGATCAAGTGCTGGTGTAGTGAAGCAAGAATGCAGTTCAATAGCAATGTAACAGTTACTACTAGTCGTAATAAAGTGATTCAAGTGATTCCACACACACATACACTCAAATTAAAAATTTATGATTGGAAATGACTCGACTTGTTTCCATGTGTTTATGTAATGTTTATTGAGGAAATTGGAGAAAAGATTGTTATTAAATTGAAACAAGTGACTAGTTCTGAAGAGACTGGTCCACAACTTGAGATCCTTGAAAATGAGGGGAAAAAGATTATTTTAAATAAAAGCATTTTCATTACAACCTCAATTCAGCTTTTTATTGAAAACATTTTTTGTCTGTAAAGTGAAATGTCATTTGAAATTATAGCAATAAATCACTGCTTGAATACAGGGAAAACTTAGATTCAACTAACCTTTTATCCCAGTCACTTTGTTCTCTCTGGATTGCACTGTATTTTCTATTCAAATAAGTTACATAGGTTGCATTTGGTCAGTTGTGCTTTGTAGACAATTTTAAGGCAATTTGTTTAATTTCCCTCCTTTTGGTTTACTCTTCTCTAGGAATGATGGGAGGTCCTGGAATGCGAGGCCCGATGATGCCAGGAAACAATCCAATGATGGGAGGTGGAAACATGATGGGGCCAGGAGGACCGCAGGGCCCAATGATGATGGGTGGGCCCCGACCAGGCCCCATGCCCAATGGAGGTATGAGGCCTGGTGGGATGCCTGGTGGACCAGGGGGACCCATGGGCTTTGGCATGATGGGAGGAAATATGAGAGGGCCTCGGCCATTCTAACAAGTTTGTCTCTTTATGTTTTGTAATTTTTTATTCAACTGCCATCACTATCCACATCATTATTATCACCAGTGTGTATATATATTTGCTTGATTTGAATACTTGACATTTGAGACAGATTTAATGATTCTTATTTTTTTTAGAATTGAAAGCTTAACATTTAGATGGTTAGATTTAAAGTCACATAATATTCTTGGTGTGTTGTAAAGGTATGTGTAAAATTCCCTTAAAAATGGAAATATTTTGTTTGAAAATTTCCAGTTGTTGAAGGACAATGGTGATGTAGATTTTGATTGAGGCGGCTACCTTCCTTCGTTTGTTTATGAGGATCGCCAACTTATTTCCATACAGACAGTATGTATACTTTGAAAGTAATCATTGCCAGGTCATAGTTATTCATCCTGTAATGATAACTTTTACTACTACCTTGATACCTTGACTGTTGAACTGATCGTCTCCATAAGGTTACTTTTGTTGTAATTCAGAGTATTATGAACTTGATTCAAAAGTGATTGTAACGTTTTTGTAAGTTTTATTTTCCAGATTGATAGGATAAGGTTTGATGTTATTGTTTTGTATTTGTTTTTTCATTTTGTTACTGACTATATGGAAAGTTATTTTTTATTTTTTTTAAATTTTTTTTTTTTTTTAATTATAAAACTTTTTATTGGCATTTCTTTTCTTGGCAAATTAAGTTTTTGAAATAGAAGCAAGTCTAGTTTGTTAGGGAAAACCAGATTTAAATCATAATATAATTTGAAATCAAAGTTAGATTTTTAACTTTTAAAAATGGTTTGCCTCTTTTTTTTTTCTTTTTTTTTTTAAAAACATTTCCTTAACGGGTTAATTGAAGCTTAAACCAGCCTAATAAGGTAGGATCCTTCATGTTACAGATCAGTTTCAAGACATAATTTATTCCATGTTAACCCTTTATGTGTGAGATTTGGCTAAAGTCTCTTCCATAAGGTGAATCTACTGTCAAAGTAAAAATGGTTTGTAATGCTGTCATAACCAGATCAATAATGAATGAAATTATAACTGCCAACCATTATGGAAATTCCATACTTAGTACAGATTGGCCTTCTGGAGATGTGGAAAAAAGGGCTGATATCAGTTTCAACAGCATCAGATTTTCCTTTTTAAATTTCAAAGTTTTTTGGGGTTTTTTTAATTGTTTGTGGAGGAAAGGGAGATGTGGAATGTTACAGTTTGTGCTCTGGAGAAGGATTCAAAGTTAATTTTTGTTTGTGGAGGAAAGGGATGTTACAGTTTATGCTCTGGATAGGGAATCCCATGTGTATACTACTGAGCATTTTTCTCCAGACACCATGCTGCTGCCCTCACACTTTTGACAGATTCACTAAGGAAATTAAAAGTTTTTAAAAACTTTATTTTTAAAATTCTTGCCAGCGCTGCTCACAATTCCATACAAATTTTGAGCGTGAAAGAATTTTTAATCAGGATAGGAAAATAAAACAAGACTTTATGGGGTCCATTGGCACAGACATGTTAATAGGTCTGCTCATAGCCAAGTCCAACAGCTCTGCCTAGTATGAGAGTGAATTTCCTGAAAATATTTTAAAAGAGGACTTAAGCTGCATGCTTCATCTGATCACCATAAAACTATTTCTAATCATTCTTCTTCATTTTGTGGCGTTGATAATTGATTTTAAGGAACTATGATATTTTTCTCTGCTTTGAGTTTCTGGAAAGTTGGCAGCTATGAATTATTATTAAAATGTTATGCAGTGGGCTGTTTAAAGGGTTAACTTGGACAAAGTGTTTACTGGTACAGTTAAACCTGTTATCAGACTACTGAATTGAAAGTGTTTGTGCATTTCTCTAAGTCCTCTGATTAAATTGTAAAGAATATTACATATTCTTGATGATTGTGTGACCAAAATTGGTTGGTTCTTATCCAATCCAACCATTTTCATCAAAGGTATGTTGTAGCTTGATGCTGTTTTATCTCATATTCATTTTCTTTGTATGCTTTTTTCATTTCCATGCAGTATTATGCCTTACAGTATCTACCTTAACATCCCATCCTCTTGGGGTTTTTTGAACATTTGGATCGAGATAAATATAAAAAATACATGACTCCAAAAACAAACACAAAACTACCAGTATAACACAGATTGTAAGGGCATCATCTGGTGCATTTTATTCACAAATTTGCTTTGGAATGTTATGTTATTAACTGAAATTGCCTCATGTATGCAATGAAAACGCAAGAAAACAAGTATTAAGAAATGTTAACCTGATAATAAATGACAAGACAAGTGATTGTTGATTGGTTTGATTTCCTGGATTCCCCCTTTTCAAAATAAAGGATTTTACATGGAAGAAAACTGGGGGGGGGGGGGGGGGGGGGGGGATAGAGATTATAAATAAAGACACAAGATAGGGAGAACGCTGGCAGGTAGCCCTACCAACAAAACTTTTTGTGTCTCCTTATAAACCTTTTTTTACAAACTGCCATTCAGAAATTTTTACCTCTTGGAGGTTGTTACTATGGGCATAGTAGTATATAAAATTCTTTCCCTGATGTCATCTATTTGAGACATTATTAAATTACATATTGTGAATGTGATGTTGAGATATAATGGGCTAATTTTTATTCTTTGTGCTTTGATCATTGGCTTTGTTGTTGTTGTCGTTACTGTCACACCCCATGCTGTGTCGTGGGATGTTGGGTTTTTTGCCCCCAACGTCTGTTGGTGATGATGACGATGACATGATCATGATTCACTTCTATACTGGGATATTTCCTCAACTCGACTCTGATACATATTATTTCTTTCTTTTTATTTTATTTTAAATTTATTTTTTATCTTCTTTGAATTTGGAAGATTAAAATTCAAGACTGTAAATGCATTTTGAAATAAAATGGAACTATCAGTGGTCTTCCTTTCTCTGCCACAGATTTTGTGAATCCTATTTTGTTTTTTGTTTTTTCCGTTATTAACTCCTCTATTCAACTCATTATTTTAACCTCCAACACCATAGTTTGGTCTAACAGGAGTTATAGATCTCTCTAGTCTGGGTAAAATCCTGTTGTTTTTACATGAACACATTTAACATTATCGTCATACATTAGATGCAGTAACAGTTTAAGAAATGTCCCAGTATGAAGGCTTGGTGTGCTAGTAGCTGATTTCTGAGGAGATGGAACCATTTGGTTGACATTTTCACGTCTTATTGGCATAACCAAAAAGCAAGGCAAGTTGTCACAGCAGTCTGGATGGTTTGCCTGCTGTTGGGTCTGGATATGGACCCCCACCATGATACATGTGATCAACCTGTACTCCACAATTAAATAGAGACTATAACTATATATAGATTTATACCTTTCAGTCAGATGTCCACATGAGGTGACAGGCAAATGGTAGTAAATTATTACATTAAACACACTTGTGTATTATTAATCAAATTTAATGTATAATCTATAAGTTCGAATTTGGTGACATTTTATTACTTCCTTGGCCAGATGTAGTCACAACCAGTGCTGTATTGTCAACTGTAATAATATCTTAGTTATTATCTATAAATTATCACTGGCTTTTCCCTTTACTGTTGGGTGAGTATGAATGGTCTTTAAGCCAGAATGTAAATCCGAAAGGAAAAAAAAGTTTATTATATTGGTTTTGATTTTTCATCTAGTATATTTTACTTTTTTTAAAAAATTTATTGCTAGCGTTTCACCTTGTGGATATTTTATTAATGCAATATGTTAGATCCATGAGCAAAACCACTTTGCAGTAGTGAAATGCATAATGTGTTAAATTTAATAGTTCTTGGAGAACTTAAACATTGTTTTTGTCGGGTTGAATATTTTGCCACAATGAACTTTTTTGGTCAAAATTTTGGGATATTTTCAAAAATTCTATATATCTAAACTTTTGTTTTATTTATCGTTATGATCAGGAGCAACAGAGCAATATTATTCACACTATGTGATGCTTTGATATCACATATATGGGCACCGCAAACTCTGGAGGCCACAAAATGGGTATTTTGAGGTTGGAATAATGATTTTCTAAGCTTTTTCTTTATCCCACTGTAATTCTACTAAGGATGGTATTCTTTCTTCATAAGATCTAGAATAATTGATATGCTCTGAATGTCAGCATCTGTGGTTATCTAAACTTTTCTGTTTTTACATCGTTTAACAGGTAAGATGCAGTTTAATTTTTAAAAATTCAATTTAAAGGGTAGTTTAATAGTCATGGTGATTCATTTCTTTTTAAACACGGTCACTATGTACTGTAGGCCTTGTGAAATAATAAAAAGTTATGGCTCTTTTTAGATGTATTGTGTTGTGCTGGTTGATCATATGCTACCTGGTTGGTGACGTTTCAATACAATAATTATATATTTATTACGGAATTGTTTTCAAGGTTGGTTGGATTTGTATGGCCCTTTCTAAGCATTTAGTCAAAGGCAAGTGTTGTTTTTTTGGTTGTTTTTTTTCATTTGTACACATGGTTTTAATGATGGATGCCAAGTCACAACAAGTTGTCTTGTTGTTGGGCTAGAATTAACCGGCCCCTACCACAGTAACTTTAGCTGTGTGTGACCACGATGAAAACAGAATATGGATGATAATGACATTGATGGTTAGAGAAATGAAAGACATTATTGTGCCTCTTTAGTTTAGCCTAGTTGAGGTATAAAGTGGGTTAGATTTCTCTCTTTTTTTTTTATTTATTTATTTCTTTTTTCAAAATCTGGGCATTCATCTTATGTTTTCGGTTGAGGTCACACATTAGCTATAGACTGGTGGTGGTGACAGTTACACTCATATATAGTGTTTTTATTTTAATGTTGCATTTGTTCTTTTGTCATTTTCATTCAGATAATGCTTTTTTGTTTTGTTTGTTGGCTTTTTTTTTTTTTTGGAAGGAAGAAATTGTGTAGATGTCGGTTTGCAATGGAACTAGAAGGTGGCAATGATTTAAAGCAGTTTATTGGGTTTCCAATATCTGTCAATCATGCCTGTAGTGCTTTGGGTTCCGTCTATCGTTAATGCATGTTGCTCTAGGCAAAGAGAGAATGCATCATTAATACAATGACTTATAGAAAAGGGTGAATTTCCATTGAATTAGATAAATGCAATAAAATTTTCTTTGGATGTGATGATAGTCAGCAATTAGGAAACCACCTTTTAAATTTCCTATCATTACCAGCCATGTTGAATTGACTATTAAAGTCAGTTTTAAAATATTATAGATGGCATTTTCTTTCTTAATTGTCAATATATGATTTAGCATTCGTTAAGAGACATTGAAGAGATATCCCGAAAACATGTTTTTGGTTGATTAGACATTAAGTAAGGTTAACACAATATTGGCTTCTATTATTTTTACTGTTGAATGACGAGGATTATAATTTTTTTTTTTCTTTTTCTCATAAATCTATTTTTTATCATTATTGATTAGATTTATCTTTTTGTGTTCACTGAATTTTATCTTGTATATAGCTAATTGATAAAGTTACTAGTAAGAGAGGAGAGTAATGAGTCCATTTTGTATGTTGTGAGATGTGTCAATATGATTACGTAAACAATTTAAGTTTGAAAATGAAAAATAAATAAATTTGATGTACATAATTTAAAAAGTTGGTTTGATTTAATGTTTTATTTTTCACTGTAGTTGCTGATAAGTCATCTGCAGCTACATGGCCCAGGGTTCTAGTCCCACTCTGAGCAGTGCATAATTGAGTCCTTGGAAAAGGCTCTTTACCCACATTCTCTCATTGTACTCGGGTGTAAAATGAGTACCAGGTTTTAAGTGTTGTCTCTGTCCAAAAATAATTGTAATATTGCCTAATAGGTATCATGTCTCATCCTTTATATTAAGTGTTGCTGTTTGACAGGGACCCCTTGTAAAGCTCTTTGAGGACGGTTAGTGGATATTGCACTATATATGCTCATGTTTTTTGGGGGATTTTTTATATGCTTGGGCTTGAGTCATATATTTTTACTCTCTCTCTCTCTCTCTTTGGAGCAGAATGAGATGGCATGGCATGGTTTTGTCAAACCCCAGCTGGGGGGGGGGGGGGGGGGGGGGACATGCTGTCTGTTCTGTCTTCTTGCTGCTATCTCTTTTCCATCTCAATGTGGCTTACTATTACTATCCTTGTCTCGGAATGGGATTGCTTGTTCTTACCCTGGTCCTGGCTGAATCTTTAGCCGAGAGGTATATTTGTTTCTTATTGTTGTTAGCATTTGAGTGTGTATCTTGATGGGAGGGATTCTGTGCCTAGATGGGACTTTAGATCTTATTCTTGACATACAGATGAATTGCATTTGCATTTGGGACCTACTTCTGTTCTCTTATTGAATTAGTTTCCTTGTCTAGCTTTATGAGGCTTGTAAGTACAAATCTTTTTTCACAGCTTATTTTTCCTGTTGCTGAAATGACAAAAAAGTCATAAGCGGAATATATATATATATATATATATATATATATATATATATATATATATATATATATATATATATATATATATATATATATATATATCAGTGATGATAATCTTCCGCAGAATTTTGGGGTTATCTCAGAAATTTTAAGCTGGTTTTGCAGTGTCAAACATTTTCCTCTGATAAAAGCTTAGGTCAAGTGGTGGATCAGTGAAAAAAATCACCATCATATCTTGTGTCATATCTTGACACCTGTGCTTAGTTGCATGAATTTTGGCAACACTCCCATTTCATCATCTAGACAAACTAGCGTCAGATGTCAAAAGGGAGACAAGTCAATTGATGGTCGAAAAGGAAGGGAGACGGTAAATGAATCTAGATTTTATTTTAAGTAGGTAAAGAGTGGTAGTACATTTAAATTATAGGTCTGTATAAATAAGATAATTATTATAAATTTCCCCGTTTAGAGAATAATTAGATTATTCTTTTACCTTTGTTTTTACTATTTTAAAATTTTAATTTTATTAAAGATAATTGAGTCTTATTTGTAAGATCCGTAAACACTGGCCTGCAGTCCTGCAGTAACAAAGATAGAAAGCAAAAACAAATACTTTCAGGTTTTTCGACCAAAAGTTAATTTTAAATCTCTTGAACAGAAGGTATTTCTTTAAAATCGATTTAAGGAATGGACAATTCATTAAAAATTTACATAAAGTAGGTTATACCTCTACTACTACTATTCTGAATAGATATACGCTAGGAGTAGTAATATATAATATACGAAACTAACATTTTATTTTATGATTTTGTTTGGAGTAGTGCAATACAACGTCTATGGTTTGTTTTTCATATGCCGTTGACCTTGGCTCAGCCTGTTTTATTTTACATCTAGATTAATTTGTAAATATAGCCTTTCATGGTATAATTAACCTGTGTAAACATTACACGTAATGGTAACACGTCTGAGGCTTCAGAACGTCCATTTTCTGTATTTTTCCCACACAAAGCCTCTCCATTATTACTCTTTCATCACCATCCCTACCACCTCTACTACAACCACCACATCACCAGCCCTACCCACACTACTACATGCACCACCACCAGATCATCTAGCACTGCCACTACTTCTACAACAAACGCTACCACATCACCATTCCTACCTCCGCCACAACAACTACCACCATATCACCATCCATACAACCACATCACCATCCCTACAACCGCCACAACAACAACCACCAAATCACCATCCCTACCACCACTTTTACTACAACAACCACCACATCACTGTTTCAGATCTTGAAAAAAAAAAAAATAGCTGACAAAATGGTATTTGAATATAATTGAATTGAATACCAGGAAATTTATTGTTCAATCAAAGGCATTGATTTCTTAGCTAAGTGGAAGAAAAGTGATCTCGAGGCCCTTACAATTTGGAGTTGAGTTGTCCCCACTAGCAGAGAAACTTAAGCGTCTCAGGGATAATTCGTTTTAATCCTTGAATTAGAAATAAAATCACCTTGAAAACTCCTTGAATTTCAAAATGGAATTGCTCTAGCTAGGAATGTTATTTATATGTTTTTGTATTCCATAATCAATTTTTCTCGACTTATATAAATATGTTTAATCTTTATTTACTACATAGTTAATATGTTTAATATTTAAAAAAAAAAATATATGGATTTTACAACGCATGTGCGACACTATCAGGTCATTTTAGCATCATTAGAAAGGAAGATAATTGGAGCAAAATTGTAGATCTGAAGTTAAAAACAAAAGAAAAAGTAAGACAAGGGGACTGGTTCAAATGAGGACAGGATTCTACGAGCAATCCATCGATGTACCTTTTTTTTTGGTTGTTTTAATTGGTTATTTTTGTCATACCGAAAGTCCCATCCTGGCATAGGGAAAGAATCACACTTTGAAGGGTACACTCGAACGCTTTTCAAGTACAATATATATTCAACAAAACTAAAACTTGTTTGGATGGACCGATACATTTTCCTCCTTTGTGACAAATTGCCATTATCTTCACTGATGTATAGTCATGTGCAAAAGTAGGTTCACACTCGCTTGAACCCTTGTGTGTAGAAAACAATTATTATCATTTGTTATTCATCAATGAAGGAACTCTTTTCTCTATGCAATTTTCATCTCAATGCCCTGTATAAAAGTCTGTTGAACGTTTCAGAAGTGACACCAAAAATTGTAAAT
Organism: Berghia stephanieae; assembly: GCF_034508935.2. Taxonomy (NCBI): domain Eukaryota; kingdom Metazoa; phylum Mollusca; class Gastropoda; order Nudibranchia; family Aeolidiidae; genus Berghia; species Berghia stephanieae. Next base: position 43,588,609 of record NC_088364.1, on the reverse strand, counting down.
TTACACAACGTAATGAATACTTTGTGTGCTCACCTTTAACTTGACGGAGAGAAACCATTTGCCTTCATATGGACAAAGTGAATTGTTCAATAAACTCTGCAGTGAGATTATCCAGGATATCTTTGAAGAAACTGGTACAAATCATCCCTCCTTTTTGATGAGGGCCAAGTCGAAGTACTTCATACAGTTATCCCACATGATCTCGATTGAATTCATGTCACAACTAACTGATGACCACACTCTTGTCCAAAATCTGGCATGGCAGTTTTTTGCATCGCTTTATTTTACTTTGATAGCTCGTGTAGAACGTGAAATCAAGAGTAGTTTCTTTTTTACTATCTGATTTTCTTCCTTGTTACTGCTGCTGATATGACTATGACCTTAGATTTTTGTTACAAGCACCGTGAAACCCTTAATAACAAACAAATACCTTTCTCTTTCATGAACTAATTATGGGCTTTTAGAAAAATGAATCGCAATTTTGAGCAAATTTCTTGCAAATTTTGCTATTTTTAGCTTGCAAAATTTGGGATTATTTTTTTTTTTTTTCAAAAAACCGCCATGTCAGTAAAATTATTGTTCTTTTAAAAAGCCCTGCATAATTAGAATCTGAAAAGGGTACAATGTATTCCTATGTAATACGCTTCAACAGTCGCAACGTCACGTTCCTCGTAATGACACATGGTAACTTAGTAACTGGCTCTAAACTATCAGTATCAGAACAATGGCGGACACCCTTATGAAATCTTTTTCTGTAACAAATGTTCCATCTCTCATAATCCATCTGAAATTTTGACTCGTTGGTGAACAAAAACATTGTTCCGAAAGAAATTACATGCTCACTTGAATTGGTCTGTTCTGTGCAAATCCGTCAATAAATGTCATTGCATTGTTATCAATGCTCTTATACCACCAGATAGCAATTGGCATCTGATGATGAACAAACTGATGTCATTCTCTTTGGCTGTTGAAAAAAAATGATTTAAATGGACTTTCTTGGAGTAGTGCAATACAACGTCTATGGTTTGTTTTTCATATGCCGTTGACCTTGGCTCAGCCTGTTTTATTTTACATCTAGATTAATTTGTAAATATAGCCTTTCATGGTATAATTAACCTGTGTAAACATTACACGTAATGGTAACGCATCTGAGGCTTCGGAACGTCCATTTTCTGTATTTTTCCCACACAAAGCCTCTCCATTATTACTCTTTCATCACCATCCCTACCACCTCTACGACAACCACCACATCACCAGCCCTACCCACACTACTACATGCACCACCACCACATCATCTAGCAAGGCCACTACTTCTACAACAAACGCTACCACATCACCATTCCTACCACCGCCACAACAACTACCACCATATCACCATCCATACAACCACATCACCATCCCTACAACCGCCACAACAACAACCACCAAATCACCATCCCTACCACCACTTTTACTACAACAACCACCACATCACTGTTTCAGATCTTGAAAAAAAAAAAATAGCTGACAAAATGGTATTTGAATATAATTGAATTGAATACCAGGAAATTTATTGTTCAATCAAAGGCATTGATTTCTTAGCTAAGTGGAAGAAAAGTGATCTCGAGGCCCTTACAATTTGGAGTTGAGTTGTCCCCACTAGCAGAGAAACTTAAGCGTCTCAGGGATAATTCGTTTTAATCCTTGAATTAGAAAAAAAAATCACCTTGAAAACTCCTTGAATTTCAAAATGGAATTGCTCTAGCTAGGAATGTTATATGTTTTTGTATTCCATAATCGATTTTTCTCGACTTATATAAATATGTTTAATCTTTATTTACTACATAGTTAATATGTTTAATATTTTTAAAAAAAATATATGGATTTTACAACGCATGTGCGACACTATCATCTCCACCTGCCGGAGAGGGACAGAAAGCAATTTATGTTGGGGTTTTTTTTTAGGGTTTTATGGCGCTTGCAACACATTTGAGTCATTTCAGCACCAAGAAAATGGGACTGTCAAAAAATTCTTGAAAAAAAAGTAAGACATAGACAAGCGGAATGCAGACCTGCCAACCCTTCACATTCCAAAAGTGGAATCAGAATGCCTGAAAATAGGAATTTGAGACAAAAAATAGGAATTTCACCCTTTTAACATTGCTCTAGCTAGGAATGTTATATGTTTTTGTATTCCATAATCGATTTTTCTCGACTTATATAAATATGTTTAATCTTTATTTACTACATAGTTAATATGTTTAATATTTAAAAAAAAAATATATGGATTTTACAACGCATGTGCGACACTATCATCAGGTCATTTTAGCATCATTAGAAAGGAAGTTAATTGGAGAAAAATTGTAGATCTGAAGTTAAAAACAAAAGAAAAAGTAAGACAAGGGAACTGGTTCAAATGAGGACAGGATTCTACGAGCAATCCATCAATGTACCTTTTTTTTTTGGTTGTTTTAATTGGTTATTTTTGTCATACCGAAAGTCCCATCCTGGCATAGGGAAAGAATCACACTTTGAAGGGTACACTCGAACGCTTTTCAAGTACAATATATATTCAACAAAACTAAAAACTATTAATTATTAAAGTGCATTAGAGAGATGATTACAAGGTAATTACGTCCCTCCCATTCTCTCTCTCTCTCTCTCTCTCTTCTCTCTCGGTTCAGCTAAGTATCCCTGCCAGGACCAAGAAAATTCTTAACTCACTCAACCCTAACACCGACTATATCCGTAGTTTACACGGGTAACTTTTACCCCATGCCTATCATTTATTACATTTTTTCTGAGACAAATTTTAAGCGTAGTATCAAAGCTAATGTTTTTTTTAGTTTGTGCATGTTAGTGGTAGTTGAATAAAACTACCTATGCAGATGCTCATTTTTAATACATTTTTTTCCAATTTTGAAAAGTAGAAAAATCTCTAGGATTGAGTGAGTTAATCTAAAATAAGGAAGCGAACAACATGGAGCAGTATAACAATAACAAATAAAGGAGAATAAGAAGACACAGTAAGGAAGACCACTCCACCTGCCGGAGAGGGACAGAAAGCAATTTATGTTGGGTTTTTTTTTTAGGGTTTTATGGCGCTTGCAACACATTTGAGTTATTTCAGCACCAAGAAAATGGGACTGTCAAAAAATTCTTGAAAAAAAAGTAAGACATAGACAAGGGGAATGCAGACCTGCCAACCCTTCACATTCCAAAAGTGGAATCAGAATGCCTGAAAATAGGAATTTGAGACAAAAAATAGGAATTTCACCCTTTTAACACGCCCCCCACACACACACACACACCTCTTTGCTCTTTTTTTCTTCTTACCATTATCATTTTTTGAAAAGGAACTAAAGAGACATGGTGGAATAGTACAAAAATGAAGAGTGAAATTGGGAATGATTCCGCCAAAAGCGGAAGGGTTGGTAGGTATGGGAATGGTACAAATAGGGAACCGGTGCAGATTCCATGACCATACCAGCAATGTACTTAGGTTGAGATGTTTGTTAAGGGTTTTACGGCGCTTGCAACACATTAAGGTCATAACAGCGCCAGTAAAAAGGAAGAAAACGGGATAGTAAAAAGTTCTAAAATTACAAATAAAACACCCAAGAAAAAGTAAGACAAAGAGGAATTGGTTCAAATAGGAAACAGATGTAGATTCCAAGAGCACACTATCAAAGTACTTACTTTGAGATCAATGAATGTCTCACCCATACATAAGCACAGGTCCCCACTAATGTTTGTTTGTTTTAAAGGGTTTTACAGCGCTTGCAACACATTTAAGTTATATCAGCGCCAGTAAAAAGGAAGAAAATGGGATAGTAAAAAGTTCTATAATTACAATTGAAGCACCCAAGAAAAAGTAAGACAGAGGGGAACTGAGAACAAATAGGGATCAGATGTAGATTCCAAGAGCATACCACCAATGTACTTAGTTTGAGATCACCTATAAGTCTCATCCGGACACAAGCACAAAATCCAACAAAGAGGAGTACACTCATAACAAATATAATAATACATAACAGAGATAATTTACAAGGAAAAAAATATCTCCCAAAACAATAACCATGCATTTGACTATTTCCCTCCCAGCTAGGACTACGATGAGGGCCAGGACAAAACCAAGTAATCCCATTCCAAGACAAAGATAGAAAGCATGTTGGAAAACAGATATAAGGGGACAGAAGACACAGTATGTACCCCCTGCCCACTATGGGAGGTCAGGAACCCCACCCAGAGGTCCCCACTAAGAGTAAGAGGAATACACTCAAATGCTTACAAATCATATATATTATATGTAAAAGAAAATAGCATACAATACATAACAGCGAGATGATTTACAAGGGAAAAAAATATCATTTCCCAAAACTAACTACACATTTGACTGCTTCCCTCCCAGCCAGGGTATCCGGCCATGACCAGGACAAAACCAAGTAATCTCATTCCAAGACAAAGACAGAAAGAAATTTGGAAAACAGATACAGGGGATAGAAGACAGCCTCCCTGCCCACTATGGGTGGTCAGGAACCCCACCCAGTTAGGTTGAGATCACCTAAAAGTCTCGTCCAAACAAGCACAAGATCCGACAAAGAGGAACACACTCAAATGCTTACATTATACAATTAAAACAACAAATATAACAATACCTAACAGAGAGATTAATTAGAACAAAAATTATCGACCATAACTATAACTACTAAGCATTTGACTGTTTCCCTTCCAGCCAAGGGAAAGGACAAAATCAAGTAATCTTATTCCAAGACAAAGACAGAAAGCCAAGTTGGATATAGAGGTATAGAAGACACAATAAGTGCCTCCCTGGCCACTTTGGGAGGTCAACAATCCCACCCAAACCTGCCGGAGAGGGACAGAAAGCAATTTATGGAAGGCAAATTAAAGTTAGTGGAATGTCATACAGATCAAGGGCAATCTCTCCGTCCCAACATGGACGGTCGAAAGACCCCACTTCTCTGACAAACTTAAGATTATAAAGTGAGCGTTTATGTAGCGCAATATCCACTTAATGAGCTCAAAAGCATTTTACAAGTTGTCCCAGGCCATCAGAAACACATTACATACGCAGGACAAGAAATGACACCTGGAATATGCTATAATTTTTTTTCGCTATTACTGGCCAGGTAATCATTTTATACCAAAATATGGTGAGAGAATGGGAGTAAAGACCTAATGGGATCAGAATCTGTTGATAAGGATAAGGTCTTAGTTAACCTTGACTCTGTTGTAGTTGATCGAAATGCTTATTTCCACTAGAGCCTTATCTACGGATAAAACAACTCTTAAAGTATTTTAAAAAATTGTTTTTCAAAATAAAAATTTATTTAAAACGTATATAACTTTTAATTTGCACATAAATAATGAAAAGCAAAAGCATCTCACACCCTCATGGTATTCTCCTGCATGACTAATCTAAGCAAAAAGGAAGGAAATTGGATGTAAAAACATTCTACATGTACATTTAAAAGGACTTGAGGGAAAAATAAGACAGGGGAATGGTACAAAGAGGGAACAGATGTAGATTCTAAGAGCACACTATCAGTGTACTTAGTTTGAGATTACTTTAAAGTCTCACCCGACACCAGCTCAAGATCCCACTAAGAGGAATACACTAAAATGTTAACAAATCATATGTTAAAAATTAAAAAAAACGACAGTACATAACAGAGATGATTTACATATTACAAGGAAAAAAATATCATCTCCCTAAACTATAGCTATACATTCAACTGTTTCCCTCCCAGCCAAGGACTCCGGCCAGGGTGAGGACAAAACCTAGTAATCTCATTCCAAGACAAAGATAGAAAGCAATTGGAAAACAGACACAGGGGGATAGAAGACACAGAAAGTACCTCCCTGCCCACTATGGGAGGGGTACAACGAAATGTTTACTACAATAGATACAGTATTCAAATCTAATAATTATAATAGATTATTCAGTAATAGAGAGATGATTTACAGGGGAAAAAATATCATCTCGACAAAAGGGACAATACATTTAACTGTCTCCCTCCCAACTAAGGATCCACGCCAAGACGAGGAAAACAAATGAGCAATCTCAGTCTAGAACAAAGACAGAGAGCAGCATGGAAAGGAAAAACAGATATAGGGGATAGAAGACACAACAAGTTACCTCCTTCCCCCCGTGGGAGGTCAGAGGACCCCATCCAACTGTCTGAATTAATGCTGCCCACAATAAGTGAATTGAAACCAAGATGTAATGAATTCGGATACAACAAAGAAAATCTTTAACATTTTATAAGAAATACAGTAGAATTACTTTAAACTGAAATTTTGGGGACCTTCTAAACCATTTCGGTTTAAAGACATTTTGGTTTAAAGCAAGTTCCCGTTTTGCGATGTTTTTCAAGAGTAGTAACTATTTAAGAAATTTGCTCATTTAATCGTATCATGGGTTTCCCCTTAAATGTAGTTGTTGAATAAATGTCGTCTTCGTAACCATTTTAAAAATTATTATTTTTTTATTTTATTATCTTATTTATTTTTTGGTGTGCTTTAAAAATATTTTTGGGGGTTTTCGTTTTTCATTCAAAATTGTTGAAAGAGTTGAGTTCGGGATGCCGTGTTTTTTTACATATCTCCGTCTCGATCAATTTCACATAGTATTTTAAAATCCAACATGTAAGCACAGTGCTTTCTTTTAGACATCTTTTCGTAAAATGTAAAGCTAAAATAAGATCGAAAGTTCTTGTGCGATAATTGATAATGAATGATGCGCAGCTACTCAGAGGTGAAGTGAAATGGATATGAAAAGGCGTGTCAATGCTAAGCTGTCTACTACACATCTCTCTTTTGTTGAAAAGCCATTAGGTTCAAAGGCCTAATTACATTAGAACCCCCCCCCCCCCTCCCCTCTCTCTCACACACACATTCAATCAAAGTGGAAATGAAATGGCATGTAAATGGTAAGTTGTCTACCTCCCCCCTCCTTATTGTCGTGTTGAAAATCCAGTCAGTTCCAAAGCATCAACACACGAGTGAGAACATCTCGCTTGCGTGATTCTACACCCCAACTCCCCCTCTTTCCTAATTTTTCGCCTGCCAGTCACCCGTTGTCTTCCTTTTCCAGTCTGCGATCGTCGTGCTGGACAAACCCAAGTGCAGTGATTGAGGTGTTTGCCTACCCCCCACCCAACCCATCACCCTCATCTTACACTTACGCTCTTTGTTTTAATATCGCCGGGCATTATTATGTGGGGCCACCTTCCCGAATTTTGAAGAAAAATAGAGAGAGAAAAAGGGAAGGTGCTCTCAAGTTGTTTCGGTTTAAAGAAAGTCCTTCTTAGAAGTATTTCGGTTCATCGTGAGAATTAGTACAAAGATAATGAAGAAACTAGTACAATTTATTAAATTCTTTGCAGTTTAAGGTATTTTTCGGTTTAACTTCTTTCGGTTTAAAGTAATTTTACTGTACATAGCTTTTCAACAAAATGCAACTATCAATTTCATTATACACTCCCACTTCTGCTGCATTATTTTCAAAAACTTGATGGAATGGACATTTGAATTTAACAAAAACTTGTATAACAATATTTAATAATTGATTGAGCTTTTTTAAAATATATATTGCGCAATATCCACTAAACATGCTAAAAGCACTTTACAAGGGATCCCAACAGCAACACATAACATGTAGGACGAAACAATTACATTTTTTTTTGGACAGAGACAACGCTGTCAACAGTCAAGTACTCATTTTACACCTGAGTAAGATGAGAGAATGTGGAGTAAAGAGCCTTCTCCAAGGACTCAACTATGCGCCAAGAAGGCTCGAACCCAGGGCCTTCCGATCCAAGAGTGAGTGTCATACCACTAGACCGCATAGCCGCACATTAGGCTATGTGGATTATTTATACTATACATGAGAAGTGTAAATAATTTCCATTAAGTACCTAATTCATTAACTATAAATGACACTTTAATCATTTGTGTATAATTATAAAAAAATTGTTAAGATAATGACATTAGCATGTCAATTATGACATGTTATTGCAATGGCAACAAGGGAGAAAATAGATAAAACAATACATTCTTCATTGTTTGCATAATTTTTTATGTTTATGTTTTTAAGGGTTTTACGGCGCTTGCAAAACATTAAGGTCATATCAGCGACAGTAAAAGGGAAGAAAATGGGATAGTAAAAAGTTCTAGAATTACAATTAAAGCACAAAAGAAAAGGTAAGACAAAGGGGAATTGGTTCAAATAGGGAACAGATATAGATTCCAAGAGCACACCGTCAAAGTACTTAGTTTGAGATCACCTAAAAGTCTCATCCAGACACAAGCACAGGTCCCAACATAGAGGAATACACTCAAATGTCCAATCATATAATATAATATGTAATCTAAACATAATACAATGCATAACAGAGAGATGATTTACAAGGAAAAAAATATCATCTCCCAAAACTATAACTATACATTCGACTGTTTCCCTCCCAGCCAAGGAACTCCAGCAAGGATCAGGACAAAACTAAGTAATCTCATTCCAAGACAATGTGCAGGAAACAATTGGGGGTATAGAAGACGCAGATGTACCTCCCTGCCCACTATGGGAGGTTATGATCCCCACCCAGGCATAATTTTTTGACAGGAATATAACAATATTAATATTATAATTATTAACACAACCATAGGACGAGATGAATGTCCTGATACGACAGTAACAGCCCGTTTTGATCCCTTCTCTAGAGCCACTATGGAGAATAGGGACCAGAGTTTGTCTGTGTTTAGGTTTTCAGGAGGTCAATTCAACACGACATGCAATTTTTTTTTTCATATAATTTATACATTCATTTCACTGATGAAAAAGGTAAATAAAGGTATGATATATAGACTAATATGCCATTCTCTGTCAACCAAGACAAAATATGACTATAGGGACTCCAAATTTAAAGAGGAAAGAGAAACTGATCTTTGCCAAAAGCAATCCATGTGTGTGGTTTCATTCTAAAGACGATTTATGTTGTTTGTTTTTAAGGGTTTTACGGCGCTTGCAACACATTAAAGTTATATCAGCGCCAGTAAAAAGGAATAAAATGGGATAGTAAAAAGTTCTAGAATTACAATTAAAGCACACAAAAAAAGGTAAGACAAAGGAGAAATGGTTCAAATAGGAAACAGATGTAGATTCCAAGAGCCAAACCATCAAAGTACTAGGTTTGAGACCACCTAAAAGTCTTACCCAGACACCAGCACAAGACCCAACTAAGAGGAAGACACTCAAACGTTTACAAATCATATGTTAAAACTAAAAAAACAATAATACATAAGAGAGATGATTTACAAGGAAAAAAATATCATCTCCCAAAACTATAACTATACATTCGACTGTTTTCCTCCCAGCCACGTATCCGACCAGGGTCAGGACAAAACTAAGTAATCTCATTCCAAGACAAAGATAGAAAGCATGTTGGAAAACCGATACAGGGGGATAGAAGACATAGCAAGTACCTCCCTGCCCACTATGGGAGGTAGGAACCCCACTCAGTAACTGCAAAGATGAATTAAGTCTCACCAATGATGCCTGTCAAAAGTGATGCACTATTACTCTATTAAACAAACATGAATATAATGGCTTAATCTTTAAAAAAAAAAAATAAAGCAAATTACTTAACATAGAACGTTTTCAGCTCACATGTAAAATTGGAATATAGAGGAAAAAAGTTCTCTGTGTGTCGGACAATAGAGAGATGATTTACAAGAAATATAATGGTCCTCAAAGAAATAGTCAATCGTCACTTACATGATAAAAAATAAAAATGTTAGGCAGCAGTGTTTGTTGAGGACAGTGTGGTAAGTCACTGGAAACTTTATGGCACTTATGGTTAGTTTTGGGACATTAAGCTTTTTATGCAATATCTGCTAGGGGACAGAGTGGCTCAGCGGTACAGTCATTAGACCTGTAAATGAGCTCTATAAAAATTGACTGAAACCCTTCGACAAACTGAAGATTCAATTATTTTTTTTAAAATAAGGGCATCATTGGAGAGGAGAGTGATAAATACAATATATCAAAATAGTGGGTGTTATTTCTTACTGTTATGCTAAATAAGCATGTCATTCATATAGGTAAAGATGACTTCATCAAAGTCATATTCCTGCCTCTGGAATTTTTCTGACAGAGAAAAATAATCACCATTATCATCTGTAACTTTAACTTCTAGCCATGACCAATTGAATTTATTCCTCACGGGACTCACATCTTTATCGATGCCCGACAAGTCTGAATTGCGATCCACGAACAGCTCAGCCATTGTGAGAACATTAGAATAATGTAGCAATGAGCAAACTTGATTTTCAATCAGTAAATGACAGATCAGGATCCCCACCCATAAAGACAGAAAACATGTTGGAAAACAGATACTTACTTAGGCCGCCCCTTGGGGCGCCCAACATGAGCCACAAGTCTTCGCCATTCTGTCCTGTCTTCCTTAAGCGTGCGCAGCTCCCGGGTGTTGTCCATTCCTGTGTCATCTAGCAGACAGTCAATGTAGGTTTTATTCTGCCTGCCTCTGCTTCTGGTTCGCTCAGGTGGTTCCCATAGAACAAGATTGCTTGCAATCTCCTCCTTGTGTCTCCAGCAGTGCCCCGCAAGTCTCAGTCTTCTCTTTTGGATCTTCGAGGTCACTGTGGGGAGGTCATTGTAGAGCTCTTCATTTGTTATGTGCTCTTTCCAGCTTACATTGAGGGTCATCCTCAGCATATGGGTGTAGCAGCCGTCCAGTTGCTTCTCCAGGGCATTCTCTTATATATATATATATAGATGTATAAATAAATATGCTTTTTTATGAGTCTTTGTGGCGATGTGACATTTTGTCATTTTTCTGCCAAAGAAATAAAAAACTGATGGAAAAGCTCCCACTTAGAGGGGATACACTCAGATGTTAGAATGAAAATTACAATAAATATGTGAGGAAAAACCTGTTGGGTGTCGTTTTGAGATACATGTGATAAAAAGGGTAAAAATTGTTACAATCGTTTACAACTTGAAGCATATTTTAAATTAAATTATTTTTCTGATATTGATCAATGCAAAATAACTTCGTAATTGACCTAAAATCTGCCTACCAAATCCCTGACTTTTATATAATATCTTTCCTTTTGTCATTTTTCACTCTTTGGAAAACAAGTCAGTGCGTATTAATACAAGTAATCACAGAGTTAGTAAAATGAATGTGCATATGTATAAACTACAAAAGCAACCGCAATAACCAATAGTTTCACATTCTATTTACTTTCCTGTGTTGAAAATTGTGTCATCAATAAAATCATTGAACTGGTTACATTTTTCTTTCAATTTCAGATTGTAATTTACAAGTCAATATTAGTGTCTGAAAACTAAAATAAAAATCACAAACGACGTTGTAACTAAGAGTACTGAGACAGCAATCTGACAGTAAGGATGGAGCCGCACAGGGACCTCCTCCTCATAAAGTATTATAAAGTGGCAAAAACAGGGAGAAATATCTTTGTGTTACCTTATAACATTATTATTGAGTATGAATGTGGTGTGCAAGTGCTTTTGTGATGATAATGTAAACAATTTGTAAGAAAAATGTATGTCTTGTCTTTAAAAGTGGACTTCTCTGGGTTTTTGTAGGGGTTTTCTTACTCCATCCCTACACATGTGAAAAACTTGGGCTCTAATGAAGATAATTACAAATTTCAAACTCCATTACATTCAGAAATATGCAATAATACGGGATTCAAATTTTTCCGACATCCGACGGGTTTTACCAGATTACCCCACATATGTTCCCCTTCCATCCTAAAAGAAATGTTTTTTGAGTATTGGATGGAAGTTGAGCCATCACCGGTGGTGTGAAACATAATTTAAAATCTTAACTTTTTAATTGAGCAATGGTGTAACAATGTTGGTGAATGGAAAGGAGTTTTTAGGAATTAATTTTACAACACTTACAGAACAAATTAACCTTAAGGAAAAGACAGATGTTTTTGTTTTTTTGTTTTTTTTTAGGGATTTATGGCCCTTGCAACACATTTAGGTCATTTCTGCACTGTAAAAAGGAGGAAAATGGAATAGTCAAATATTCTAGATTTAAAATTTGTTCGCTTTTAGGGGGTTTTACAGCGCTTGCAACACTGTTAGGTCATTTCAGCGCCAGTAATAAGGAAGGTGAAAGTTGTACATGTATATTAAGGTGAAAGCATTGAAGAAAAAGGTAGACAAAAGGGGCTGGTTTAAATAGGGAACAGTAGATTCCATGAACAATCCACCGATGTCACTATTTTGACTTAAAAATCCAGGTACAAACAAAGGATCCCACTATGAAGGATAAACTGAAATGTGCATATAATATATGCATATGATATATCAGGGGTGAGAATGACTGGTCACAAAAAAGGAGGAAATTTTTCATCGTGAAGATCATGACCCATCCATGTGACCATAACCTATAAATTTGAATTTCACTCAAATTTACTGAGATGCGATCCAAAATTTATCTTGCAGCAATTTCTGACATGACTCGGTGGAATTTCAAAAGTTGAAAGTGTAATTACAACATTTGGTGGTTGTAGTAGGGATGATGATGTGATGGTGGTTGTAGTAGTGGTAGTAGGGTTGATGATGTGGTGGTGGTTCTAGTGGTAGTTGTTGTAGGAATGATGATGTGGTGGTAGTTGTAGTAGTAATGGTGGTAGGGATGATGTAGTGTTATTTGTAGTAGTAGTGATGGTAGGGATGATGGTGTGGTGGTAGTTGTAGTAGGAGTGGTGGTAGGGATGATATGCTAGTGGTGGTAGGGATGGTGATGTGGTGTTGATCGTAGTAGTAGTGGTCTTAGAGATGATTATGTGATGGTGGTTGTTGTAGTAGTGGTGGTAGGGATGATGATGTAGTTTGTTTTTTGTTTTTAAAGGTTTTACGGCGCTAAGCAAACACATTTGATAATGATGTGGTGGTGGTTGTAGTAGTAGTGGTCTTAGAGATGATTGTGTGGTGATAGTTGTAGTAGTTGTGGTAGGAATGATGATGTGGTGGTAGTTGTAGTAGTAGTGGTGGTGGTAGGGATGATGTGATGTTATTTGTAGTAGTAGTGGTGGTAGGGATGATGATGTGGTGGTGGTTGTAGTAGTGGTAGTAGGGTTGATGATGTTGTGATAGTTGTAGTGGTACTTGTTATAGGAATGATGATGTGGTGGTAGTTGTAGTAGTAGTAGGGATGATGTGGTGTTATTTGTAGTAGTAGGGGAGGCTTCTCTACCAGAATAATTTATGTATTGATCTTATGAATTCTATATCAAAAAAAAAAAAAAAGAAAAGAGAAATAGAAAGAAAGGCAAAGGAAAAGAGGGGAAAGAGAGAGAGAGAGAGAGAGAGAGAGAGAGAGAGAGAGAGAGAGAGAGAGAGAGAGAGAGAGAGAGAGAGAGAGAGAAAGAGAGAGAGAGAAAGAGAGAGAGAAAGGAGAGAGAGAGAGAGAAAGAGGAGAGAGAGAGAGAGAGAGAGAGAGAGAGAGAGAGAGAGAGAGAGAGAGAGAGAGAGAGAGAGAGAGAGAGAGAGAGATTAAAAAGGCAATAGGTACAAAAGAGAACATTTTTTTTACCCATATGTCCCTCCCCTTCCCCTTCAACTAGATAATCAAAGAACACCACTGGTCTTCTGTGTCAATTGTGGCATCTGGTGCCATTCTGTCGGGCCTGACGTCTTAAAAACGGGACCGTCACCAAATTTCACAGGTGTCAAAATATGACATAAGACATAATGGTGATTTTGTGGTTTTGAGGAAAATGTTTCACACGGCAAATTCAGCGGAAAATATCTGAGAAATTCTCAGAACCACTGTTTATTTATAAATTTTTTTTTGAAAAAGGAGGAATTGTGATGGGGATGGGTGGAGATAAACTACCATTTAGGCCGCCTTTAGGCGGAAGATTCTCAGCCCTGATTTTACATCATACATACATATACATACATACACAAATACACAGACAAACATATATTTGTTTTGTTTTTAAGGGTTTTACGGCACTTGCAACACATTCATTTAGGTCATATCAGCGCCATTAAAAAGGATGAAAAATGGACAGTAAAAACATTCTAGATGTACAATTAAAAGGACTTGAGGAAAAGCAAGACAAAGAGGAATGGTACAAATAGGGAACAGATGCAGATTCCAAGAGCACACTATCAGTGTTACTTAGTTTGAGATTACCTAAATGTTTCACCCGGACACCAGCACAAGATCCCACTAAGAGGAATACACTCAAATGTTTACAAATCATATATTAAAAATTAGATGATTTACAAGGAAAAAAATATCATCTCTCAAAACTATATATTCGACTGTTTCCCTCCCAGTTTGGGTATTCGGCCGGGGTCAGGATCAAACTAAGTAATCTCATTCCAAGACAAAGACAGAAAGCAATTGGACAACAGATATAGGGGATAGAAGACACAGTAAGTGCTTCCCTGCCCACTATGCGACATACAAACATCCACACACATATATACACATAAAATTTTTTTGCCAAAAAGTAGATGAACATTAAAACTAAAAAAAAAAAAATATATCATTCATTTCATAAAAAATACTGATGATTTCAATATGAAGCCGTCAGTTTATGAACCTGTCAGTTTCTGATGAATTTTTATCAATGTCTTCCCATCCTTCGTCATTGTCATTAAACTTGCAAGCCAAAGGTTTCATCTCACTGTCCATATCAGTATTTTGTCCGTCTGCTCCAACTGGGTCAATGCCTGTACCAGACTCTGCTTCATTTTGTATTTCTTCAACATTATCCGTAGACTTTGTTTCATGCTGTGCTTCCCCATCACTACTTGCACTTAATGTGACTAAACCTTGGCCGGTGTCTGAACCCTCTTTTTTTTTCCCCTCTGCAACCAAACACAGGTCAATGAATTCTTCTTTCTGAAGATGCAATGCTTCTCCACACACTTTTAAACTTTTTTTAATTTCTGCTAAATGATCCTTGCCTGGATGACAATAGAACCAATGCCTAGCACTCCTAGTGTATGCCACAGGATCTTTTTTTCCATGCTTTGTTTCCTCTTTATGAAGTATCTTCTCCATGTTAAAAGAATCTTTCAAGTGCTCATTTACTTTCAACTCGAGCAAAAAGACTTCCGAGTTTTCAAACCTGATGTTTTTAAAAATGTAATAAAACAATTTATATGCATATTTCGCATGCTGAATTTCACCTGGGACAAAACTGAAACTTTCCTTGGGCAGACGTTGCACAGACCTCAGGTTTGCTGTAAATTCACGTCTATAAAATAATTCAGGATAATTTTTCTTTACAATCGGCACTAAGACATCTAAAATATCTTCATTGGGATTGCATTTTTCCCAATATTTGACAGATTGAATATAGGGTGCTGGATCATTGTCTGGAATTGCTATGTTACCGAGTTCGAACACATTTAGAAATTGGGTTCTATCTAACTCATCAAGCATAAACTTGAAAAGATCTCTATAGTTTCTACTTAGCCTCCTGTCTTTAATGTCTTCAAATAAAGAGGTGACACATTTCTCAAATTTATCAGTATCCACTGGAAATTGATTGTTTTTAGATACATAATTCTTAACTAGTTCTACATTCTTCGTAGGATGTACACAATTGACAAACCATTTGATCCAGATCTCCAAGAGATCTTTTTTACGTAAACATTTAGAAGTAAGAGCTGTAATCACCTTTAATTCTCTAAATACTGAACGTATACTAGGCTCTTCAGATGACTGAAAAAGGCAATCAAAGAGGTTGTTGATGAGAACTTTTGAAACATTGAATTCGTAGCTCTTGTCAGTCTGCTTAGGTTCAATTTTGTTGACATCACTAGCTTTGGGAGTATCACCTCCATTTTCTTTTTCATTAACAATCTCCAGCACTGCACCATCTTTTTCCATATCTTCATCTTTTTTACCATTAAAATCTCCTCTCACATCTTGTCTTGCCCCTCCACCATCTTTTTCCATATCTTCATCTTTTTTACCAATAAAATCTCCTCTCACATCTTGTCTTGCCCCTCCACCATCTTTTTCCATATCTTCATCTTTTTTACCACTAAAATCTCCTTTCCCATCTAGTCTTGCTCCTCCACCATCTTCACCAATATCTTCATTTTTATTACCATTACAATCTTCTCTAACTTGAGAATAACGCTGAGGACATGCCGTTTGAGGCGGGTTATTCGTTCTACATCGTCTTAATATTATAAAAGCCAATATACCAATTACAATACCAATACCATTACAATACCAATACCACTACCAATTACAATTACAATTACAGCTATTAACCAACCAGGAATATCATCATCTTGTGAATGGGCAGGTGTAATCAAGCCAAACCTTTTGGTATTGACAATGCCACTGATGGTAGAATTATTAGGCAAGGTAGATGGTGTCGTTGATGTTGTTGTTATCTCATCCAGAATACATTCCTCTTGATTATCAAAAGCAACTGGCGGTTTTGTCTTTTTATAGCCATCCTCACAGTCATACTCAGCATTTTGGATTGAGCTGCAATTTCTTGTTATTACCCAGAACTGACCAGCAGGCATTTTTCTACATTGCTTGCATTCTGTTGATTCGTTCTGATCTTCATCCATGTATTCCCTGAGGATTAAAAATATAGGAATAGAGATTTATTGACAATACAAGCTGGCATGCATTCCATGAATCTGTTCAGACAAGCAAAATAGTTAAACATTTAGATGCAAGTTACAAGTTTAAACGAGTTGAAAACTTCAATTGTTTTCCTGAGCATGAGAGAATTTGGAAGTATGTAAATTTGTAAACACATAACTAAGTACATAGTGGCCAACTTTTCAAAGAGCTAAAATGGAACAGTCGAACATATGCTACTGTCATGACCCACAATGGCAGTGTGTTTGGACCATTTTTAAAAAATTGTATATTTTAGATTGGGATTGTATTGTTACTGCAAACAAGTCCAAAAAGTGCATAGTTACAGCAAACATATCTTGTAAAAGTCTTAAAATACCTAACTCAGCCATCCAACATTTTAAAAAAGAGGAAGTTTTATCAGTCCATCTGCAAACTCAAACCTAATCCAAAATGACACAATATATCATATTCAGGTGATATCCTGTATTATACACTATTATTATCCATCCCAAACATAAGAGATCACTTAAATTTTAATGAGTATTTTATATGTTGTAATTATCCCTTCTACAAAACAATTCATAGTGCCAGCAATGTTACTTTACTTTTAACCCATTGCTTCCTAAGAAAATTTTCCTCTGTTAACCCTAAACTACAAACCCGAGGAAATAACCCTTATGAAAAAGTGACAATATTTCACAAAAATATTTACTGTGTCGGTACCACTGATGAAACCCTAATTAAAATATTTTCAAATAAAGAAATGAATTCCCATTAATTTGATATATGACGTGCATGTTTGTGGCAAGTACAACATTGGAAAAGAAATCTATAAAGTCAAAATTAAATTAAAATACTAATTTTGAATGTGTTTGATTATTTCAAAATTGTATTTTCCTTTCTTAAAAATTATATATATTTGTGAGACTGTAGGGAGTGAAAAGACGAATGGAGCTTTGGACGAAGCGAGCGGAGTCTTCCACTCTCTCACAAATCATGAACTGGTAACAACAACAAGCTAAGACCTCTGATCAAACTTTTCTCTTTTATTGCCATTCAAGTTTCATTAAATTACTATCGTTTGTGTTTAATCATTTTGTCCTTAACTTATTTCGAGATCCTAAACTGGTGACCCCGACGCTGAACATGGCGGAACAAAGAAACGAATTTTCTGACCTTTTGCAACATCTCCTTGTCCTCCAATCCTCCCAACAAAGTCAAAGCACGGTTGGGGCAGTCTCACTAAAACTGCCAGAATTCTGGACAAAGTCACCAGACGTTTGGTTTGCAAGAATTGAAGCACAATTTAACACTCGCGGTATCACGAAGACCAAACAAAATACGACTATGTTGTTAGCACTCTAGATGTAAACACTGCAGAAGAAATGCAGGCAGTACTCACAAACCTTCCACATGAAAATAAATATGAGACGCTTAAGAAATCACTAATCACGACATTCGGCAAGTCTCAAGCCCAAAAGGATTGCGAATTGCTTAATCTCAATGAAATGGGTGACAAATGACCAACAGCGCTGCTGAGGAACTTTGAATGATGACCCCAAAACATTGAAACGGGCACCTTTCCTGTCAAACCTCCCTCCTGACATCCAATGCATTTTAGCTAGTCAGAATATCGTCGACGTAGAACTTCTAGCTGAGGCTGCCTACAGGATCTGGGAGACGAAAGCAACTGCAAGACTTGCTGATGGCACTATGGATCTACGAAACACAATGTGAAAGCTTCGTCGACAAGACAAGAATCCAGTGGCGGTTTCACACCTATTGAAAACAATGGACAAACCCACATCGACGCTGCGGGTTTCAAACCCAATCGGGCACAACAGTCACGTGGCAACAGATCATTTGGTCAACAGAGACGTTTTGTGTGTTTTTACCACACGAAGTTTGGATTCAAAGCGCAACGGTGTCAGCCAGGGTGTAGTTTTACTCCTTTGGGAAACGACAAGGCCAGCAGCTAGAAGTGGCGACTGCTGGCACACCAGACACAGCCACGAACACCTTTTCAATCACGGACAGACGATCAGGAATACATTTCCTAATAGATACCGGAGCGGACGTTTCAGTTTTTCCAGCATCTGTCCACGAGAGAAAATGCAACTCCCCCTCCTCACCCTTATTAGCAGCTAACGGTACCTCTAACCGTACATGGGGAAAACAAACCTTCACGCTCCACTTTGGACAAAAAAAACCTCCTTACACACGAGTTCGTTCTGTCAGACGTCACGAGACCTATACTTGGAGCAGATTTTTTTTATTCAACATGAACTCCTCATTGACTTAAAAGGTAGACGCCTTATGTCACTCGGCAGTGTTTTAGCCTTGCTTCAGCCAACTAGAACCTCCCACTCGGTTTCGGGACTCTCCTTCGCAGAGAAAACCTCATACTCATGCATGTTGTCAGAATTTCCACAATTGCTTACTCCGAGATTCAGTTCACCTGTCAACAAGCATGGTGTGGAGCTGCATATAGTTACAGATGGCCCACCAGTTCACGCAGAGTTCGTCGTCTTACCGAGGATAAACTGACAGCAGCTCGACAAGAATTTCTGGCTATGGAAGAAATGGGCATCATTCGACCCTCTAACTCTCCATGGTCTTCACCTCTTCATGTTGCTCCGAAAGCTGACGGGCAACTCCGACCTTGCGGTGACTATCGCCACCTCAACACACAAATAAAAGATGACAGATATCCTTTACCGCACACTTCAATAGACGACTTGTAGGGTGCAAAGTTTTCTCTAAAGTCGACCTTGTTAGGAGTTATCACCAAATACCCGTCGCAACCACATCCATTCCAAAAACCGCAATAACTACCCCATTTGGCCTCTGGGAGTTTGTACGTATGCCATTCGGCCTTAAGAATGCTGCCCAGACATTCCAGAGGCTTATGGATGGAATCCTGAGAAATGCTACTTTTGCATTCGGCTACATCGATGATATTCTAATAGCCAGTCACTCCCATGAAGAACACCGTGAATACCTTCACCATCTGTTTCAGCTTCTTTCTCACTACGGGTTGGTTATCAACAAAAGCAAGTGTGTATTTGGGGCTAGCGAACTTGACTTTCTTGGCCACCGTATCACATCGCAGGGTATTCTTCCACACCCTGACCGAGTTTCCGCATTAGTCAACAGTGAACCCCCAACTGACCGCACCGGGCTCCAACGATTTCTCGGCATGATCAATTACTATCATCGGTTCATGCCACACATCGCTGACACACTTGCTCCACTGCATGCTCAGGCAAGCGGCAAAGGCCAACGCATCGAATGGTCCACAGACTGTCAAAAACTCTCTCAAAAACATCGTCCTCCTCCATCATCCTCGTCAAAATGTGCCGACGAGGATCACTGTCGATGCTTCAAACCTAGCTATTGGTGCACAAATAGAACAACTACAGGGTGGTAAATCGTGGATTCCCCTCGCTTTCTACTCACGGAAATTGTCTGAAACAGAGAAGAAATACAGCGCGATTGATCGAGAACTCCTCGCCGCCTATTCCGCAATCAAACACTTCAGACATTTTCTGGAAGGCCAGTCGTTCACAATTTACACTGATCAGAAGTCAAACGGATAGATCGCCGCGGCAGACGAGACACCTCTCCTACATAGCCGAATTTACTAAAGGTATACAACATCTCCGAGGAAAGTTCAATGTCGTCGCTGATGAGCTCTCCCGTTTAACAATCAATGCATCATCCAAGGGAGATCACAACCTATCCCGGGAGATTTTGCACGTTTGTCTAAAGACCAACATGATTCAGGAGAGATGGAGAGTTACATGTTGAAAACAACAGGCTTAAATCTCCAATATGTCGACTTCGACACCCATGTCATCCTCTGTGACACATCAACTGGAAGACTAAGGCCCATTCTACCCAAATCGTGGACACATCTGATTTTCGACCAAATTGCACGGCCTATCACACTCTGGCCCAAGACCCACACAAAAACTCATTTGTCAGCGTTTTGTTTAGGAGAGTATGAAACGAGATATTCGTCGCTGGTGTAAAGAGTGCCATGCCTGCCAAACAACAAAGATCAGTCGACATACCAAATCACCGTTAGCAATTCGCTCACCACAACCAGACACACGATTTTCTAGCCTACACGTTGACCTTGTTGGCCCTTTACCAACAAGTCAAGGCATGTCATACATTTTCACCATAATAGACCGTTTTACTCGTTGGCCCGAAGCAATTCCACTACCAGACGCACATGCTACGACATGCGCACAAGCTGTTCTACAACATTGGATATCGCGGTTTGGTGTGCCAACAGACATTACCTCTGACCAAGGTAGACAATTCACCTCGACGCTTTGGTCAGAATTTGGGAAGTTGCTCGGCATCAAGACCAACAACACGACGGCATACCACCCACAAGCAAACGGGATGGTCGAGCGCTTTCACAGACAACTCAAAAGTGCATTGAAGGCGAGAACAACTTCTCCAAATTGGTACTCGGAACTCCCATTGGTTCTTCTGGGAATTTGTTCTTCTTGGAGACTTGAGGCCGATTGCTCACCTGCCGAAATGGTTTACGGTTCAACACTATGTCTTCCAGGAGAAATACTGCAACCCAAAAATACTCGGCACATAGAACCTAGTTCAGATTTCATGAAACAACTCAAAAGCAACCATGCAATCACTGGCTTCAACTCCGCCCAACTTTCATGGGAATCAGCCTATTTACATGCCTACCAATCTAACTTCTACCGGTTACGTTTACGTTCGCATTGACTCTCACCGTTCCTCTTTACAACGGCACTATGACGTGCTGGTATAGTGCGCATACTACTTTGAATTCAGACCATTGAGCTTATCGTTTGGACTCGAACCCACAATAAAACCACAAACCCCGCCACAATATCAATGGCCCGTTGATCTAACCTCTGAAAGAATGTTTTTGCCAATCTGCTGATCAAACCTCTGATGTCAACTTCAGAGATAAGAGCACCCTCTTATTCATTTTTTCAAGATGATCAAACCTCTGATGTTAGTTCAGAGCTTTGATCATCTAGTTTTGATTTCAAGGTAGACATAGAAGTACTGCGCTATTCTCTTTAAAGTGATCAAAGTACATCTTGTCAAAAGTCAATGATGTATAGTGGGTTTTCGTAAATTAAAAAACACAATTGTGCCCGTAATTATAACCTCAGTATTTTGTTTACATTTTATAGGGTCGTATTGGCATTGGACTTTAGGTCTAGCATTTTAAAAAGAAAAAATAAATCGAGCTTTTATATAGCACAATATCCACTAAACGTGCTCAAAGCACTTTAAAAGGGTTCCTGGCCAACAGCAACACGTAACATGTATAAAGGACATGACGCCTGTTAGGCGATATTACAATTTTTTTCCAACATAGACAAAGCTGTTAACGGCCAGTTACTCATTTTACACCTGAGTATGGTGAGAGAATGTGAGTAAAGAGCCTTTTCCAAGGACTCAACTATGCGAATCATTACAATCACCCGATAACATGATTATATCACGTCATTCCTCGAACACGTCAACCAGAGGCTATCCTAGTATGTACCACCTTTTAAACCCTAACACTTCCTGCCACACAAATAGGTACATTTTTTTATTTACATAAAAATAAAAAGTACAAAAACCCCAACATTTCAGCGTTTAAATTGCGCAATATCCGATACGATAAATATAAATTTGATATCACACATTTCACCCACTTGGAATTGTGTGCAGCCTTTGATGCTGTTCCTCACAATTAAATTTCCACAGACAAAAAGACAAAGAACAGGTCCTGATTGGTCAAAATGATCACACGAAACCCTCTCTCAATCACTTCCTACATTCTTATTTTAAAAAGGAAGTGATTGCCTCTAATAGTACAAATATTGCTGGGAAAGGGACTTAAGGAGAGATACTTGTGAGTCTTTTCAAAAGATCAAAGTTACACTATTTTGTGACCAAGTAGAAAATGTGAGTGCATTCATGAACCAGTGGTTAAACGATATCCTATATGAAAGATTGTTTATGAGCACCACTAAGTAAGTGAAATAGTAATAATTTCTCTAAACAGGAAAGCCAAGACATCTCCATATGTGGGTAGTAGATAAATGTAAATCGTACAAATCAATTTTAAAAGGACTGAAAGCAGAGATCTCAGATTTCAAATATATTGGAAAGAGTTTGTCTCATCACAGAAACTTACTTTGGACACGATTTCATGCCCAAGTTGGATCTTTAATCATTTTTCCCCCATTTGTGTCCGCTGGTCTTTCAAAACATGTGTAACATTATGTCCTTATTAATTTGGGGTCTGATTTTCTCTGAATTCCTCAGTGCCATTTAAGCCTTTTCCCATTAATTTTCCTACAAATTATATTCCATCCACAAAAATTTTGCAATAAAATTAGAGAAAGAGAGCACTTCTAGCCAGAACAGATCTTAAATTTAATTTTAGAAGGAAGCGGTAATGAATGTTTTAAAAACTATTAACTTATACGCTTGCCAACTGTACTATCGTGTTAGATAAAAACACCAGGACCAATTTGCCCCATTTCCTCCCCTTCCTACCATAAATCATCCATTATCCAAGACCACCTATGGTCTTGTGTCACTTTCGACATTTGGCAAGCACCAGTCTGTCTATGCTGACGTCATAAAAATGGGAGTGTCACCTAAATTCATGCAACTTTGTAAGGGTGTCAAAATATGACACAAGACATGATGCTGATTATTTTTCAGATCTACAAGTAAACAATCTGAGCTTTTATCATAGGACAATGTTTGACTCGGCAAACTCATCTGAAATTTCTGAGAAAATCCCAAAATCACATGAATTCCTCGGATCAGTGGAAGATCATCATTGATTTTTCAACACATTAAATCTTACCCGTCTTTACAATCCTTGCAATTCTCGCAGCAGTCACCAATACAATGCTTTCCTTTTCCACAAAATCCTACAGCTCCGCAATTTGACTTTAAACTCCATGTTTGAACAATGAAACCTCCAAGAAAGATGAGAACCACTAGCTTTGTCCATAATGTCACCATTTTGTTTTCTGTTTGAAAATGACAAAATCTTCAAGCATTAAAAAATTATATGGGCGAGAGTTTGAGTCATCTATGTATATATGATATATATATTTGGTAAATTGGATTTTTAATAACACTAACGCTCCTAAACTACTGGTTTTCTACATCACCAAATTTCGCATAGTGTTTACTAATGACATGAAGATCGTTTGCATGTTTTATGAGACTGATTAAACATTGTAATGATCTTATCAAAAAATTGAATTTGTTTCATCAAATTCCATCGAAACAGACAAGATTAGGTTTAGCACATTGGTAGTATGTCATCAACCTTCCAGTAGGCGAGTATGACAATGAAGTGGAAGTACTTGAACTGAATCAATACCAGGTAGTGGTTCCTCTCATTATTTTGAGTACAAACTATAATTTAAGATTATATAAACCATTTTCCACTCTGGAAATAATTCTATGACAAGTGAGGAAAATATTTAAGATATTTGACAAGATAGTTTGCCAACTTTTACAATGATTACTATATCTGATTACAAACAATAACAATATGTTTGCCGGTCCCTATATGCCGTGTACTCTACATGAAGGTAACAATGGCGTCACACATCGGAATTTGCAGTTGCCTTCCAGTTCCTTTTTACCGCTATCTACTCCTTCTCTCTTTGTACAGAATAAATATAATAAAAGATTAAACATTCTATACCATTCACTTAATTTTTAAAGACTTTGTAGCAATGATATCTTATGGTTCTCTCTCTCTCTCTCTCTCTCTCTCTCTTTCTCTCTCTCTCTCTCTCTCTCTTTTCTCTCTCTCTCTCTCTCTCTCTCTCTCTCTCTCTCTCTCTCTCTCTCTCTCTCTCTCTTTCTCATTTTTTTTTTTCATTCTTTCTTTTCTCCTTCTTTTTGTCTCTCCCCTCTCTATCCTATTTTTTTTCCTACTCTTCAGCCATGCCTTGCAACCCACCAAACATAAACACGAACGTTTATACAGAGATAAAGACACAAAACACTAGGACTTTATTCTCATTCACTTACTTAGGCCACCCCTTGGGGCGCCCACCATGAGCCACAAGTCTTCCCCATTCTGTCCTGTCCTCCATAAGCGTACGCAACTCCCGGGTGTTGTCCATTCCTGTTTCATCTAGCAGACAGTCAATGTAAGTTTTATTCTGCCTGCCTCTGCTTCTGGTACTCTCAGGTGGTTCCCATAGAAACAAGACTGCTTGCAATCTCCTCATTGTGTCTCCAGCAGTGCCCCGCAAGTCTCAGTCTTCTCTTTTGTATCTTCGAGGTCACTGGGGGGAGGTCACTGTAGAGCTCTTCATTTGATATGTGCTCTTTCCAGCTTACATTGAAGGCCATCCTCAGCATACGGGTGTAGCAGCTGTCCAGTTGCTTCTCAAGGGCTTTTGTTAGAGTCCATGTCGCTGCTCCATATAGAAGCACTGACTCTACCGTTGCCAGGAACAGGCTTTTCTTTATTTCCCTCTGTAGGTTTGAACTCCAGATTTTCCTGAGTTTGTGACAGGCACTCCAAGTCCAAGCCAATGCTTTCCTGACAGAGATATCAGAGGAACTGCTTTGGGTCCAACCTCCTAGGTACTTGAAGTTGTCAACTTCCTTCAACCATTCTCCATTCTTTGCCTGTATGCTAATTGGCCTTTCTTGGTTGTAGGTTTGGAAAACTGTCTTCTTAGCATTACAGCACAGTCCTACTCGTTCAGCCTCAGTTTCAAGTCTATTGAGGACTTCTTGTGCCTGGTCCATCTCCTCGTTCAGTAGAGCCTGATCATTTGCAAAATCTAGATCCGTGACAATCATTGCTGGATTGCGCCTACTTCTTTGTCTATGTAGCGTGAAGCCCAGCTCGTTCTCCATGCCAGCGTAGGTCTTTCTCATCACATAGTCCAGGACAATTGCAAAGAGATAGGGGGCTAATGTATCACCTTGAAGCACACCCGCTTTGATCTCAAACAGCTCAGTTTCACCATCTGGAGAGATAACCTTTGCCCGTGTGTTCTCATACATTCTTTTAATAGCAGAGAGAAGTTTAGGAGGTAAACCATATGCTTTTAAGATTTTCATCATGGTAGGGCGATGTATCGAGTCAAAGGCCGTCTTAAAGTCTACGTATAGAATGATTGACTTCTTGTTGTGAATTTTTACTCCTTCTATTAGCCTTCTCAATGCCAGGAGGTGAGCAGTCGTGGACCTTCCTGGTCTGAACAGCCGTTTAAATAGGGCCCAAACTTTCAGTTTAGTTACTTCTTCCCTCACTGGCTACCGTCAAATAATGTAAACAATCCACCGTCAACCACAGTGATAACACCTGTCAAGACGGGGTGCACTGGCAATAAATTATGTCTGCAGGTAAATCTCATCGCTTTGAATTTCTCTCAGGCAGAGAGTAGTAGAAATTTCATCATAATACTCAATTTTCTCAGCCTATTGTGGACGCAGTATCTTTTTCATAATTTTCAAACATATATGGATACAAAGACCAGCTTTTCCTCTACAAGACGCAATTATTTTTGTTTACATCATTAAATGATAAGTTTGTGTTTTGCTCTTTTGAATAATCAGAGTTTTTAAAGAAATAAATATTAAAATTATAAGTTTAAGAAATATTTAAAAATTCAAAATATCAAACCAACACTTTTTACCATCAAGGGTGAGGGATCAGAGAAAAGTATATAAAATTATCTTTCATATGATATATACTTTATTGTATAGATTCAGGGATTTAAATATAGAGGGGGTGGAAAGGAATAATTGTTTTTGTTACCAACAAAGAGGAGAATATTTCATGATATTTTAGAAACCCAATAATAAAACTAGATAGTGATGATAAGAGACATTTATTTAATTTGATTTCATTGAATTTAAGCGGAAATTTTAGATATTTCTTAAATTTACTTATTTAAGTTCTGTTCAGGTTATGGAGAGACACACTGAAGACGGTCATCACACCAGTACAAATGAAATATGTCGAATTTGTTGTGAAAGAGTACAGAGCCGTGCTGAGAGGATTAAAAGACTCTAGACGTTATCAACAATTGACTATAATTATAAATGTGAAATTCTGACATATTTAAATATTTTAATTTGCGAGAAATGTATCTCACTGGTACATAATTTAAAGAAATGCGATGCAGGTATTGGTACCTTTCGTTCTGTGAGAAAACTCTGAACAAGAAACAATAATGAGGTGAATATGATCCTTATCTTTCACCAGTGATGTGCTATATGCAGTCTATATGGCACACAAATTAAAAGAGGTGCAAGTCGAGTACATAAAAAAAGTAATGGGCATGGATATCTCAAAAATAAGGTTATGAAAATTATAAGAACTCTTTAAGATTTTCTTAGTGGTTTTGATTGTCTTTAAATGAGTGTCCTTATATAACAAATTTTAATGGAATTCTTATAATGCGTTGATTCTGGGATAAATATACATGAATCACATTTGACTATGTTTCTGGTTTATTAAACAAATGTCTATTAAGACAATGCTGTGATTGGATTTCAGTTTTACCTTACTCAAAATCCTTACTTTTACGTAAAGGTGAACTGATATCTCAAAAACGCCTCAATCTACTGGTATAAAATTTATATGTCTACATTCTACAGATATTCAATATCATTTCCATTACTTTTTTTTAAAATCTAAAGTGTTGAACATGTTAAAATATTCTCTTAAAAATTTCAATTCACTTAAATTTATGTATCAATTTCATGGGTTATCCCTCTTGCTTTTTAACAACATCATAATTATGATTAAATAATCAATGAAAACTCTTGTTAATAAACTGTTTGGTAGTATAAAAATATTTTTGCTACACTTAATAACGGCAATACTACATTGGTTTGAAATTCAGAAAAAATCGATCAAAACGGCGAAAAATTGTCTCCCTCTCTGTGTAAAGCTATGACTCATCATCACTAGACTGGCTAGATTTACCTGGCGAACTAAACTGAAAGCAATAAACGCCTGGGTCTGAAGCCATTTTGACAAGAACGTAGATGAGGGTCAATCTCTGGCTGGACTCTGTTGAGGATCATCTTATTGGCGAGTTTAGCAGCTATAGCAGCAAGGATGATTCCCCTGTAGTTGGAAGTATCACTTAGGTCTCATCCCTTTGGGACTGAAATCAGATCAATTTCCTATCAATGATTTCGTTTTTCATTCCTGTTTAGTAATCCATTTCTAAACTCCAACAGGATATCATCTAAGTCACAGTACTTCCATACTTCAGGTGGGATGTCATCAGGTCCGGATTGTTTTCCATCACTGAGAGACTTTTTGGCCTTCTTTATTTCATCCACTGTAAAGTCACTCTCATCTATACAGATATCTTAAAGAATTGGGTCTAGGTCTACGTAATCTTCTGTTGCTCTGACTGGATCTTCTCCCAGAAGTGTTTGGAAGTGTGGGAACCATTTCTGTTTTCTTTCTTCTTTTGTTTTACCCTTGAGCATCCCTTGTTGACATGCTTTCCTACCAGTTATTCTATTTATCAGTTTCCAGCTTTCACCATTTTTTCTTCTCTCGTCAGCTTTCTCCACTTCCTGGATGAGACTATCTAGCTCTCGTTCTTCTATATTCCTATAGACAGTTTGTATTTTCTGTTTTGATATCCTCCATCTTTCTTAGTTTACTGAGTTTGGTGTTTGTTGGTGTTGGTTGAAGGCATCTTGAGCTTCTTTTCTAGCTTCAACATTCAGTGGGTGATTAGAGGTGGATCTTTTCGTGACTTTTGTTCTCCTCGGTACTAGCTTCTCTGCTGTGTCCCGGTTTGCTTTTATGGGTTTCTCATATCGTTCCGTTGGATCTTCTTCTCCCGTACAAAGTCCTGTGAATCTATTCCTCACCTCTATAGTATACTGGTTCTGTATAGTTGAGTCTTTTAGAGAGGACCAGTCATACCTCACTTTTGATGGTGTTGATTTGCTTTTTCAAGGACTCAAGCTAATTGTGGCAGATACAAGACGGTGATCTCCTCCTAGGCTACTGAAGCTACTGAATGCTTCGGCATTTGGACTGAGTTCTTCCACTTTCTATTCACTAGGATGTAGTCAATCTGTGTTTTTCTACCATTCATGTCTGAAATGTATGTCTATAGCTTGCCTTTCTTCTTTCTCCTCAGTGTGTTTGTGATAACCAGGTTACTTTCGTTGGCATGTTCTAGGAGAAAAGAGCCTTTGCTATTGGTGCTTTCATGGTACGTGAATGGTGCATCCTTTTCACAAATATGAGCATTGAAATCACCACACTCAATTAGGAAGTTGTGCTTGGGAATCTTATTGCAGGTTTCTGAGAGTTTGTTATAGTGGGTCTCACAGTCTACACTTCCCTCAACTGGCGCATAGTTTGATATCACTGTTGTGTTAGGATTTCCATTAAAGGTAGCTACCATTATCCGCATGTTGACAGAGCTGAGTTCAGCTAGAGATTTCTCTGTTTGTTTGTTCACTAAAATTTCTACTCCTCCTACAGCTGCACCTTGAGTGTTTCGCCAGGCGCTGGTAGTGATAAGAGTGCAGTTCTCCAACCTCCAGTATTTGACCATATCGTCATCCTTGGTGTGAACAATCTTGTATTGCAAGAATAGAGATTGAGTTCGTTGAAGATATTGGCGAGTTTTTTTCTTTTGTACTCTTCCTCCAAAGTTCTTGTGTTGAGAATTCCAACTTGCTTGTATTCTTTACATTTTAAGAATCCTTTAACCCTTCGGCAATCAGTGACGTCCCTTCCTTGCGGGTTTGGGGATGCCACGTCATGAGCAGTACTAGTACTAGCTTGAGGTCCTGGATGGGTATAGACAGGGGCTTTAACCCTAGTGCATTTTGGTTTTCACTTCATGATTTGGGTTTCGGTTGCTATTTAGATACATGGGGCGCAACTCCACATGTCAGTTTATTTTCAAAGTTTTCTTTCTTCTAGATGAACTGCCTGCCAGGGTTCACGATATCCATCTTCCCGGGTTTGGTATCCGTGTTTTCCTTCTCCTCCACCACCCCCTTGCCGATCTGTCTGCAGCTACTTATTTAATTCGTAGCTAACCTTTATATTTAAAGGCCATTCCCCTATCAGCAACCTGGGGACACGTCGAATGGGAGCCAGCACTCAACACCGAGATTCATAAAATCCCATTCATAAAAACGCAATAATCACAAAAACATGTTAAATTAGCTGTCTCATTCTATTCATCTGTTACTGTTAAGATTTGGGGCTTGAGAGTGAAAGAATTAGATTAATAGTGAATAAAAACTTGACTTAAAAATGCAAAACCCTAATTAGATTTCAAAGATTTTAGTCAGGCTCCATCTAATATAAAGTCTTTTTATGGCGCTTGCAGCACATTTAGGCATTTCAGTACCAGTAAAAAGGAAGAAAATAGTTTTAAAAAATAAATAAAGAGATGGTGATAATTAATGTTGATAGTATGATGCAGTTGTGTGACCATCCTAAACTGTGAGTTAGATTATATTTCCATTGAACCTCTTGGCAAATAGTCGCCAGTTCCGGTTCTTTATAGGTTCTGATTTTTTGTGTTTTTTGTTTGATAGTGGGATACATATTTTCTTGCTTTTTGATAGTTTAATGGTACGCAAATGCAAATTTGTAGTTCGTGGAACCAGTTTTGAACTGGCCAGACAGGGCAGATGACGGTGGCCGTGGTATTGTCTGCAATAATTTTGTCTATGACTGGGTTCATAAGGCACAGTGGAGGGTTTATTAATTTCTTCAAATCTCTCCAGGTCTGACTGAACCCTTCAACCCCTGATGTCAGCAGGTTGACCCAATAACTTGTATGTTGGTATTTGAGTGCTGGACATACTGGGAAATCTGTTGACATTTAGGGATTGGAAAATGCGCCGTTTGGAGTTTTCCTTCGCAGTGTGAAGCTTGTCTGCTGAGTGCATCTGCTCTTGTGTTTCTTAAACGCTCTAGGTATTGTGGTTTGATATTTATGTTGTGCTTTATAGCAAAATCCAAATGTTTGTTTCTTTGATAACTGGCGACTTGGCTGCCCACGCACGTAAGATATGACACTGTTGCTACATTTTCCGAATGACCTGGACTGTTTGACCTCTTATAATATAATTTTGAAAGCATGCAAAGTCATGTACACCACTAGGATTTCTCTGTAATTTGAAAATCTTTAAGAAATATACTTAGATCAATAGCCTTGTGTGTAATGTTCAAATATAGTAAAACTATCATCAGTGTACATAATACCAAGTCGGAAAGGGAGACAACTATAGCCTGGCATGGCGATTTTTTGCATCGCAAAATATCACTGATTTGCATAGCAGCCGCAAAAACTGCAATTTTTTGCAAATCTTTGCAAATTTTCAAGTTTTTACAAAGATAAAAAACAATAACATTTTTTTTAAAAAACAGTAATAAAAAAAAAAACAACAAAAGACCAACCTTTTTTTCTTTTGATTTGATAGCTTGTGTAGAACGTGAAAGATAATTAAGAGTAATTTCTTTTTTACTATCTCATTTTCTTCCTTTTTACTGGCGCTGTTATGACCTACATTTGTTGCAAGCGCCGTAAAACCCTTAGAAACAAAAAAATACATTTCTTTTTCATGAATTAATTATGGGTTTTTAGGAAAATTAATCGCAATTTTTTGCAAATTTTTTTGTAAATTTCTTGCAACTTTTGATGTTTTTAGCCTGCAAATTTTTGGATTTTGCTTGCAAAATCTGGTTTGTTTTTTTTGCTCAGTATAGCACACAAGACAAAGGGATATCCTTGTGTTAACAATCAACTAAAAACAAGAAACCAGAGGAAAAGAAAGAACAGTTCAAATTTATATTCAAATCTCCTAAAGGCAGATTTTCTTCATCGAAGGGGCAAATGTGATTAAAGAAATTATAATGTGATATATTTTTTTTCACACATTGGGTCTGGAGACTTTGTTTTATATACGTTCTCTGCAAGTGGCGTGTATGATAATCAACAAGACACAGAGACATCTCCCCTGCCTACTTTTCACCTAAATATTGAAGCCATGTCAAGCAGTCTCCCTCGCAGGACTCCACCCCTTCTTCCTCTACCCACACCTGCCATGCACAGAGACAAATGAATTATTGGTAACTGACGATAAGCATGTGTATGAAAGGATTTAATATAAAGACAGCAGACAGACAATAACTGGCTCTATTAGTTTTGCTCCATGATATATTGCACAGGTCATTGTCATCTTCTTTCAAATTCAGTGAAGAATACACTAGTCAAAAAAATCAAAGAGAAACAACATCTAAGCAAAACTATTTCATTTTTTGTCTCCGTGATGGACACTCACAGAGGGATTAATGTTGCCTCAGTGTATGAACTCTGCATTTATGTGGAACTTAAAACTTAGTTTTAATTTTGCCAGATACGTGCCCATTAATGTGTCATTGTGCAAAGAACAAAATATCTCCATTAGCTAATGTCAGCTTCCTTTTGCAGATTTTTGGTCTTATGGTATGACATTTGGCTTGTGAACTCTTTGAGTCCCAGCTTCGAGTTCTGCTAGGAGCAGTGAAAAGTTGAGTACTTGGAAAGATTCCTTACTCAAATTTTCTCACCATACTCAGGTATAAAACGAGTACCCGATTTGTAACAACTTTCTCTTTGTCAAAAAAAAAAATTAAAAATATATATATAGCTAATGGAAATATATATATTATATATATATATATTTATAATCATCATATCTTGTTCTACAAAGTATGTGTTACTGTTGTTCAGGACCCCCTGTAAAGCACTGTGAGCACATTTAGTGGATAATGACTATATATATAACAAAACTACATTTCTGTTTCCTTTTCACGCTTCACCTTCAATATTTTACAAACTTGAAAAATTTGGCACATTTGCCTATTCGGAATGAAATTTCATTTGCAAACTGATATTCGAACGAATGAACAAAACTATCTCACCTTTCTTAGCAAAACAGTTAAATATAGCTGCAATCAGTACACAAAAACATGTGTTACATCAACCACTTATAGCCTGCAAGATCAAATGTGACAAGAATCAACCCATCTGGCTGACAAAATAGAGTGACAAACTGGATACCAAATGCATTCCCTCTAAAGTCTCATTCAATCCTCTATTAATCTTGACTGTTGGCAATCCAAACCTGGAGAGAAATAAAATTTTAATATGTTGGAGGACAAATCAAGAGGTTAATGCGTATATAAATAAGTGTTTAGTGTCTGTACTCGTGTGTGTGTGTGTGTGTGTATGTGAGGCATGGGAGTAATTGTGTGTGCTTATGTGAACATACAAAAAAAACCCGATATCTTCATCTATGACTGAAATACAAAGAGGGTAAGGAGAATATAAATAAATTAGTTAACCATCACATCATAAATGTTCTCCTCTTAAACTTTAAGGACAGGAATTGGATGCACCTTGAAAGACCAACCCCATGATAAACTCAGACAGAGCTGTTGAAAGGAAATCATTCCAGTTAAGCAGCATTCCAATAAACCGATTACATGGATGGCCTTTCTCACTGGAAAAACTACTTAAGACTATTACATATATTCATATAGTAACAATAGTAGCATTTAACAGACCTGCCAACCCCTCACATTCCAAAAGTGGAATCAGACAGTCAGAAAATAAGAATTTGAGACAAAAAATAGGAATTTGTCATCAATGGATAATTCCCTATTCAAAATGACCACATCTTTGCCACCAAATACATAGACAGTATTCTGACACAGCTGGCAAAACTGCTTATCAAATGTGTTAGGTAACGGAAAAGGGAAAGGGGGGGGGGGGGGTGCAATTCATTTTCCTACTTAGCTCCCATCAGCTATCATTTAAAAAAATGAAGTGCTTATTCGCAGTAGTACTGCAAATAGTGATTCCACAGCGTAATCACTATTTGCAGTAGTAGAAGCGCTTTCCCGTCTCTGAAAATTAGTTTTTGTCCTCTCAACCTCACGAACACAACACTATTTTCTGTTCAAAATGGCGTATTGTCGATTGGCTTGAAGTTGAATGAGTGTGTTAGTTTGAGAAGG
The DNA here is from genome assembly GCF_034508935.2 of Berghia stephanieae. Classification (NCBI taxonomy): domain Eukaryota; kingdom Metazoa; phylum Mollusca; class Gastropoda; order Nudibranchia; family Aeolidiidae; genus Berghia; species Berghia stephanieae. The sequence goes on along the minus strand of NC_088364.1, from coordinate 43,554,886 downwards.
AAAGAAAAGGAGGGATGATTAAAACATTTTGTGTGACTGAGAATTGAGATTTTGAACATTTCAACTTTTCCTTCAAGTCTGAAACTTGACAAGATCGTGTTTTGTTTTGTTTTTGTTACCCCAATCCAATCCATGAAAATTTCCCTGTCCCCACCTCTCTGACTTGATCATTCGTTAACATCTTGAAATCTATCAGCTTATCTGTCAGATTATTTTAATGAGAATAGTTCCGTCCCGTTTATTGTATTATTTACAGTTAGTTAAATATATTTTAAAGTTCCAGGAATCTCTCTCTCTCAAACACACACACACACACACACTCTTGCGTTGCTCATGAATCATATCCCAGTGCTCCTGTAAATAATAGAAGTTACCATCAATAAATTACCTCTACTACTACAGCCACCATCACGTCATCATTACTACTACTACCAAAGCAACCTTCACATCGTTATCAAAACTATAGTAACCACCAACACCTTTACATCATCATCCTCCCCCTCGTCATCATCGCTACCACTGCCACTACTACAACCACAGCCATCGTCATCATTACTACCACTATCACAGCTCCCACATCATTATCAAAACTACAGCAACCACCACCATTACATTAACATCACTACCACTACTACAACATCAAAACGACCACTTCTTCAGTGGAGACCCATGGAGTCAGTCAAAAGACTCATTAGATGTCAAGAGTATGAATTCATTCAGTTCAGGCAAAAATTAAATCATTCATGAAAAAAAATCTTCATGAAATTACTATATTTGCATCATCAACTAAGTCTATAGTTTGATGCTCATGTTCATCATGATCTCCATGACCATGGCTGTCAAGATCACCATGGTCATATAAGCAGAGTGCTATCTTTTAGACATCTTTAAGTAAAACGTAAAGTTAAAATACAATCGAAAGTTCTTGTGTGATAATTGATAATGAAAGATGCGCAGCGACTCAGAGATGAAGTGAAATGGAAATGAAAAGGCATGCCAATGCTGTCTACTACTACTACACAACCCTTTTTTGTTGAAATGCCATTAGGTTTAAAGGCCTCAATATTGCTTGACTTTGTGAAAAGATGAGACACTGTACCACTGAGCCACCGAACAAATAATCACCATAGGCATCATCATCACCATCACTGCCATGTCAGCCAACAATACCACCACAATCATCACTGTTATCATCAATGGGTCCGGGCTATCCATGTAGCAGGGGGGGGGGGGTGGAACCTGCTCTAAAGTATTATTATTATCTAATAAAACACAAAATCTTGTTGATTTTTTAAAAACTTTCAAATGAAAGGCACGAGCTTGACGCGTGCACACAACCTCATTATATAGAGGCAATGCCCACTAGTGACAAATGGGAGGTGTGGGTGGTCATATAACACTGACAACTTTTGGCGCGACAAATATGAAATGTCAAGGTGAATATCTCTGTATTCCTACTCTGATGAAGGGGGGAGGGGGAACGTGTCAACCCATCACCAACTGTTTGATGGTGTGTGTGTGTGTGTATGCGTATGCGATGCGCCGAACAATCAGAATATAGGCTGCCAGATAGCCAGATTCCTACTTGGCAGCAGCTTCTTATGATGCTCACACTATTACCTATGTTATGACGATCGACCCAATCAGCAAAGTCCCAACCACATCCATGCACTGTCGCGATTACGCCCGGAAGCTGCGTCACAACACACCATTCAACTAGATGCTCTGCGGTTTGGGGTTCTAACCCACATCGGGCACATGTGGGACAGGTGGAAAGTCTCCACTGATGAAGCGACTTTGCCGTGAGGCAGGTCCTCGACCGAAGCCGATATGCTACCACCCAGTGTCTCCTCTTACTGGTGGAGAAGCCTGGCAACTTCTCACCAAGCTTAGAGGAGTGTATGTCCCCGCCCCCTCGAGGGATTGAATTCATCCAAACCGATTTCCATCTTGTATATGCATCTCTGTTCGTAGTCAGGGAAGCTGCGTAAAAGGGTTGCCGGGACTTATTTCGGCTCGAAACCGGGAGGCCGTCCATAATGCGCTTCAGAGGGGTATCCCCATTCCCTCTCTCTTTAATCTTATTCAGCCAGTTTACCTCAATCATCTTCCTCCAGACATCAGGGGGCTGGATTGTTGCCATTATCTTCTACTTGGCCAATTTCGACTTCAAAAGTGGTCAAATAGAACCTCAAATAGCCAAACACCACAAGCATTTTGACTCCCTTGAAAAACTCATTGGTTTTGATTAAGAAAATACATCGACTACAGTAGGAGAAAACTTTTCTTTTCAATTCTTTAAAAATAAATAATAATAATAATAATAAAGCGTTTCTCTGTGACCAATTTTGAACATGGCCAACTGGCTGCCCCAATCATAACGAGTGGCAGTCAAGTTAGCCACAGTTATAAGAGTAAAAGAGGGGGTCTGTGAAGTTAGCTGTGGAAAACAAGGAGATGCTGGGTTTCTATTTTTCAAATGAATCACTGCTCGATGACGTTACCCGCTTGAGCAAGGGAAAATTTTCGAATGGGTGCTAGAGCAGTTCATTTCCGTCTCGACCCAAGACTACTGTTGTCATGTCTGCCCTAGTCTGTGGTGGCACCTGTGTAGACGGCTAGATAGTTATGCCTGGAATCTGGACTGGAACTGGAAGTAGGTTCTTCCGAGTTTTTAGCCAGGTTTTTCATGCGTAGATCTCATTAATTGTATAAAGACAAAACTATAAACGTTTTAGGTTACACAGCGTTTTATGTGTTGGTACGTGATTATATTGGACTGACGGATGTTGTGAGCTTTTTTACTAAGTGCATAACATCAATTAGTATTAGTATTAAGATTAAGAGTGATAGTTTGTGCCCTCTTCTAAATATCATGGAGGTCAATCCCAAATAATTCCAGGTGATGGAAAAAAAATCAGGTTAAAAAGGGTTTTGACGAAATAAGGAGTGAAGACATGCGAAGGCAAAATCATACCACTGCACATAATAATCTACCCATCCTTAAGTACGGCTAACCTAGCAATCTAAACATTAAGTAAGGCTAGCCTGCCAGTCTGGCCGTCATTAAGTTAATAAGTTAATCATTAATCCCATTTCGGAGGTGGGGTGTAAACACACCCCAGGGGTATGTTTATAATTCGTAAAAAATCAAGTTTCTGAAGTAGAAAGCTGAATTTTGGTGACTTTTCTTAAAATTGTGAATTTCACAACATATCCAAATATCATGCGTCTTACATGTCTATACTCACAAAAATGGACTACCCCTGGAATTTGAGATTTCGTTTCTCTGGGATGTGTTTACACCCCATAACATCCATATATAGAAAAATATGTGGAAACTCCCATTTTATGGTTTGGGTTTTGTTTACACCCCAATGTATTTACTTAGAGAATAATATTAAATACACTAGGTATCTATATATGAATTAATGATATTATACTAGTACCAGATTAGACATTAAGTTCATTTAGAATCTTTCTTCTTTTGCTCCCTTTTTCATTGCTGTTCCAATACTAAAGAAGGAAAATGCGTCATTTTTTTTTTTAGCTCTGGTTCAGACTTTTGCTGAAGATGGCTCAAAGCCATTCCCCATTTCATGCGCTGCTGGCAAAACTATCAGGATCACTTTCTATCTAGATGAACTGAGTGCTATTGCATACAAAAGACGGTAGAAAATCCTGGATTAGATCACAGTGAGAGATAGCTTTGGTTTGGGATAAATTTTTCTCTCGATGTAACCCTTCTTTTCCCCTCTTTCAACAATAAATGTAGTACCACATGCCAGGCCAATGTCACTGGTAAGGACAAAGATATCAATGAATGAAATCAATAAAACATTAATTTTGTAGTTGACAATCTGTATTTAGCGATTGGTTATTTCATATTTTTTAACTTGAATATAGAAATATCAGTATTATTTCAGGAGATAGTGATCTATATTTATTTTTCACAATGAATACAAACCAGCTGGCTGTGCTGTGTGCAGATTAATACTCCACATTTTTAGCAAGACTTCCTTACTTTGTTGTCTTTCTTTCCTGGGCACTGTGAATAACTTCCTTATATTCTTTTCATTTTTTCACCTCTGCCATTGCCACTTGTCTGGCTGAGCTTGTCAGTTTCCATTCTAAGTTCAGTATGTCAAATGGCATCCAGATTCCGATCTACGATTTGGCAATTCTCATTCTACCCATCATGTGTCAATGACTACCTCTCTGGCCAATGACTCGTTGACAATAACTCTGTCAGTTAATGTGTTTCTGTCATCATTGAAGACAACTCTGTACATAATGTGTGTTGCAATCGCTGAGTCATCCATCATGTTATAAAAGAAAACTAAAGCTATCTTCGAGTCTTCCTTTTACAATTGTTAAGCTGTGTTAAATATAATCAAACGTGTCTACTCCATTTTTGTCTTGTAATAATCATTTCAGGCTTCCCCTTTTGGTCTGTGTCATTCATGTTTGAAGCATTGTACATTGTACTAAGTACAACAATATGGCTTTTTTTGTTTGACTTGTGTGCGACAAAGCTCCCTTTTCAGAGCAAGCAAAATTGCTGTTGTATTTTTTGAGGTTTTTTTTTCCAGTTTAAAAAGGTGGCAGTAAGAATTATTATTTGTTACAGTCCTTATGCCAGACTGCTCTTTGACAGCCATTCTGTGAGTTCAATGTCTGTAAAGAATTTGTCGCAGGTTACATTCTACCTGACTTCAAATAATCAGAAACCAAACTATTTGACTTCTTTCTCCTCTCTGTGTACTTTCCTAAATATGGTATTCCTTGGAGGGGGAAGTCTGACATTTTGAGGCCATAATTATCGGGTTGACTTGGAATTTATGTCACGTCTGTAACGCTCCACCTGTTGGCTTCCCTTTGGATCCCTTCTTGGTTTTGTCATATCAACAATCTCTTTAATCATCAGTGAGGATTAACCAGAAAGCAGATGAGATGGAAAGTATTTTCTTTCTATGTTTTGTATTTATGTCTTTGGAGGTATGTAGATGTTTGGTAAGTATTCTTCCAGTCAGAGTAACTAGCTCTTTAGTCCATACAGTACACAGCCATCTTTGCCAAATAGGATGTAGCTTGGGCTTGGCATGTTTTATTCAGAATTCTGGTCATAATTATCCTCCTCCTCACTATCACCCTCCAATTCTACATTCTACTTATGTAGCACTTTGGGCATTTCATCCATGTCACTACTATTGTCTGTAGAATTAATACATTCAGCAGCATCATCAGCATCCTCTTCATTAGCTTTATAATTCCAGTTGGTTTGCTTAGGAACCTCCTATAATTCTGGGTTTGAAAAGAGGATATAGAAAAGATGTACAAATGTGTCAAATGGTGAATAAAATATGATCTCAATAGAAAAAAGAGACTATAATACCAAAGTAAATGTATCAACAATTATTACCGCCTGCTATAACAAGAGTCCAATGTGGCAAACTACCCTAGGCTATTACCTAATGTCAATAATACAATCTTTTTTAAGAAATTGTTGATAGAGGAAAATATCATATGAAATGGATATGTACAATAATTATCATTAAGGAAAAAAGGGAAAAACAATATTTAGGTTACATACCAGGTTGCAAGTCATGATCCATTATACCATCGTCCTCCTGAGTCTCAAACTCACAGTAGTTGAAATAGTTGTGGCTTTCACCTTCATCATTCAATCTTGATATTCTCCTTATGATGTTGAAAAATGGTAATAATCTGATAAATAATGATGTAATGCTCAAACTACACTATTTCTAACCGAATAAAGCCCAATCTGAAAAGAGACCCTTATCTCAAAGATGTATTGAAAGGCATTAATCCCTTAACCATTTTCATATGTTTATGTATTAATTTTAGTAAATAGCAGCATTGAGTGGTAATAACAATAACAAATGTAAAATGAATAACAATGTATCAACATGGTAAAGCCTCGGAGTTGTATTATTTCTTATTTTGTAAGATTTTAAAAGGCCAAAATACAAATAAAATAAATACATCTTACCCAGCTAAATGGCTGATGACTCCATACATGAAAAACTGATGTTTTCCATCCAATGGCACATTGAACAGCATGAACAGGAAAAGGAAGTCTTCAAAATTGCTCAAATATAACCAATGGGATGTAAATGGCATAGTTTAGGGTCAATCTAAAGCAAATATAAAACTATAATAACAAGAAAATCCAAGAATTACACATAGGAATACATATGGGGTGTATTTCCACATATTTCCTATGGCCATCTCTATTCAGTAGTACTGCGAATAATGATTTCCTCTATTCACAGTAGTACTGCGAATAGTAGATAGCATTCGTATTCGTTATTTGCAGTAGTACTGCAACTATAAAAATATTAGATATCATTCAATTCAGTTATCTGCAGAAGTGCTGCAATTGAGGGTTCGTTCTGTATTTGCACTAGTAGCCTTCAAGCCTAGAGCTTAATTGTATATATAGAGTATTGGGCGCAAAATATAAATAAACTCTATTATAATTGTTATTATCATTACTATATTATTGTTATTATTTTATTTATCTATTAATTTTTTATCTTTAAAAATTATTATTACTGTTATTATTGTTATTTTGCGTTTCGTTGACAATGAGTCTGTTGTTGTGTAGTGATGGTGGTGTTGATGTGATTGTAGTATAGTGGTGGTGTTGATGTTGTAGTAGTGGTAGTGATGATGACTATAAGGATAAGGATTATGATGTAATTGTGGTGGCAGTTGCTGTAGTTTTGATAACGATGTGGTAGCTGTGGTAGTGGTAGTAATGATGATGTGATGGTTGTGGTTGTAATAGTAGTAGTGGCATTGGTAGCGATGATGATGAGCAGGAGGATGGTGATGTAAAGGTGGTGGTGGTTGCTATAGTTTTTAACAACGATGTGGAGGTTGCTGTGGTAGTACAACAGTAATGATGATGTTGTGGTGGCTGTAGTAGTAGAGGTAGTTTATTGATCCTAACTTCTATTATTTGCAGGAGCACTGAGATATGAGTCAAGAGAGAGAGAGAGAGAGAAGAGAGAGAGAGAGAGAGAGAGAGAGAGAGAGAGAGAGAGAGAGAGAGAGAGAGAGAGAGAGAGAGAGAGATTCCTGGAACTTGATAAAATATATTTAACTAGATAACTGTAAATAATACAATAAACAAAGACGGAACTATTCTCATTAAAGTAATCTTACGAATTATCAAGTCGGAGAGGTCGGGACAGGGAAATTTTAATGGATTGGATTGGGGTAACAAACACAAAACAAAACACGATCTTGTCAAGCCTAAGACTTGAAGGAAAAGTTGAAACATTCAAAATCTCAATTCTAGACCAAAATGTTTCAATCATCCCTCCTTATCCTTCCTTCTCAAACTAACACACTCTCATTCAACTTCAAGCCATTCGACATGACAACACACCATTTTGAACAGAAATACAGTGTAGTATTCAGTGAGGGGACAAAGACTAGCCTAATTTTCAGAGACAGGAGAGCGCTTCTATTACTGCGAATAGTAATAATAATAATAATAATACACATTATATAGCGCTCATTCTCGTGTAAAACACAAGCTCTGGCACTTTACAATATGAATATCAATTTTAAGTGAAAAAAAAAAATATAATAATAACAACAATAATAATTCATAGCCAAATCAAGGATTCATAGAGTCAAGAAAAACAAATACAGTAAAAATGTGTCTTGAGATTCTTTTTAAAAGTAGGTAAAGACTTGCACTCCCTCAGACCACGTGGTAGTTTATTCCAAATCTTGGGGCCGAAACAAGCAAACGATCTATCACCAAATTTTGTTCTTGATCTTTTTTCCGAAATTTTCGTTTGGTCATTACATGATCTTAAAGTGTAATTTTCAAATTTACACAAGACCACGTGATCTGTGAGATATGCCGGTCCTATACCAGCCAAACACCTATAAACAAGACACGCTGCTTTGTAATATGTGCGCTTTTCAATGGGCAACCAATGGAGAGATGCCAACAAAGGGGTTGCATGATCAAATTTTTTTTTTGCCAAAAACTAATCATGCTGCACTGTTTTGCAGCAGTTGTAATTGTTTAATAGAAGCCTGAGGCAAGTTGACAAGCAGCGAGTTACAATAATCTAGTTTTGAAAAAATGAGGGAAACAACCAATGTTTTACATGTTCCAATTGCAATATACTGACGGATCGAACTGATTTTCTTCAATTGAAAGTATAAAGATTTACAGAGAGCAGAAATGTGAGCTGACATTCTCATTTCTGAATCAAAATAGACCCCCAAATTTTTCACAGTCTTTGAAACTTTGATCTTGAATAGTGGTTCCACCATGAAATCACTGGAGTGTGTTTACACTATACCCCAAACCAGGAAATAGGATTTTCCACATATTTTCTTATTTGACAGTCATGGGGTGTGTTCACACCCCAAACCAGGAAATCAGATGTTCTTTGCTATCTCAGAAATAGGGTTAAGTACGGCTAGCCTTTTCCACTTTTCCTTGAAATTATCAAACGAATTATAGATGGACGTCTATCACCGAGTCAGGCAAACAAAAAGATGGACAATAGGGGTAAATATATAATGTTAGTAAAATTCTAAATCCTAAAACAAACCAATTAAGCAGAGATGCCAACTCTAAATTTGGCTCACAGGAATTTCAGACACCACTCGTAGGAATTTCAATGCTGAAAGGGAATTTCTGCAAACAAGAAAAGGGAATTCGAATGGTATTGGCATTGTATTTACATATGGTATAGTTCTAAATAGATATCTGATTAGAATTATATTATGATAATACATAAACCCAATGCCAAACACAGTCCCAAAGTTTCCTTGTTTCAAATGAAGTAAAGGTCCAATACTTCATGTTAGTGATTGTAGTACTGGTGGAAGTGAGGATGATGTGATATTGGTGGTTGTAGTAGTAGTGGTAGTGATGATAATGATGATGTGGTGGTGGTGGTTGTAGTAGTGGTAGTGATGATGTGGTGGTGGTGGTTGCTGTAGTAGTAGTGGTAGTGATGATGTGGTGGTGGTGGTTGCTGTAGTAGTAGTGGTAGTGATGATGATGTGGTGGTAAATGATGATGTGGTGGTGGTTGTAGTAGTAGTAGTAGTAGTAGTAGTAGTAGTAGTAGTAGTAGTAGTAGTAGTAGTAGTAGTAAAAGTAGTAGTAGTAGTAGTAGTAGTAGTAGTAGTAGTAGTAGTAGTAGTAGTAGTAGTAGTATAGTAGATAGTAGTAGTAAATAGTAGTAGTAGTAGTAGTAGTAGTAGTAGTAGTAGTAGTAGTAGTAGTCAGTGATGAGTAGTAGTGGTAGTGATGAGGATGTGGTGGTGGTTGTAGTAGTAGTAGTGGCAGTAGTAGTAGTAGTAGTAGTAGTAGTCAGTGATGAGTAGTAGTGGTAGTGATGAGGATGTGGTGGTGGTTGTAGTCGTAGTAGTGGCAGTGATGATGATGTGGTGGTGATTGTGTGGTGGTTGTAGTAGCAGTGGTAGTGAAGATGATGTGGTGGTGGTTGTAGTAGCAGTGGTAATGATGATGATATGGTGGTGGTGGTTGAAGTAGTAGTGGTAGTGATGATGATGTGATGGTGGTTGTTGTAGTAGTTGTGGTCGTGATGATGATGATGTGAAGGTAGTTGAAGTACAACTCGTACTTAGTTCACGATGAGAACAACTCACCTACATCGTGACTGTAGAAAACGGTAGGGGCTGCCTGAAGTGGAAAAATAATGCTAAGATGTAAATAGTTGGGTGAGAGTGAGAGAAATGGAAAGGTGATGATAGTAGAAAACGGTAATGGCTGCCAGAAGCCGGTGATCGTGAAAATACTAACGAAAGAGTGAAAATGGAATAGATAGATAGATAGATAGACAGATCGATAGGATTAGATTAGATTAGATTGATAGATAGATAGATAGATAGATAGATAGATAGATAGATAGATACAGTGGAACCTCCCGATTACGACACCTCCGAATAGCGACAACCTCCTGATAACGACATTGACCCGTGGTCCCGATTTTTTTTCTATTTAAGATCAGTAAAAAAAACCCAAATATCGACACACTTTTTGATAAAACCCCCGAATAACGACATCATTTTGGCGATTTTCGGCAGTTTTAGTAGATATCTGATACGAAAAATACCGAGTATGAGTACTCAAAGTTTATAAAAACGATTCCTACTTGAACCAATGAGAACGCAGCTTTTGAAACCAATGAGAATGCAGCTTTTATTTGACGAATCTTGGCTGATATGCATTTATAAAAACCAAGGTATATATGTAAGTGTAAGCAAGTAAACACAAAATCTTGGAAAATGTGATATTATGTGGTGATAGACGCAGTAGTAGTAGTAGTAGTAGTAGTAGTAGTAGTAGTAGTAGTAGTAGTAGTAGTAGTAGTAGTAGTAGTAGTAGTAGTAGTAGTAGTAGTAGTAGTAGTAGTAGTAGTAGTAGTAGTAGTGTTTTTGTGGGAGGAGGAGGAGGAGGAAGAGGATGAGGAATTTTATCTAACTCACAGCGTCCGAATTACCTGTTTTTTGTTTGTTTTAAAGTGTTTTACAGCGCTTGTGACACATCTATGTCATATCAGCACCAGTAAAAAGGAAGAAAATTGGAGAGTAAAAATCATTCTAGATTTACAATTGAAATGACATAAGAAAAAGTAAGACAAAGGGGAATGGTTTAAATAGGGACCAGATGTAGATTCTAGGAGCACAATATCAGTGTACTCGGTTCAGATCACCTAAAAGTCTCATCCAGACACACGCACAAGAACCCTCTAAGAGGAATACACTACAATGTTTTGTTTGTTTTGTCAATGTTAATAAAAACTGGTCCTGCTGGCCTTACCACGCCTACTTTGTCCGCCATCTTGGAAACCTCTATATAACGACACCTCCGGATAACGACATAAAAACTTGGTCCTGTGGCATGTCGTTATCGGGAGGTTCCACTGTAGATAGATAGATAGATAGATAGATAGATAGATAGATAGATAGATAGATAGATAGATAGTTAGATAGTTAGATAGATAGATAGATAGATAGGGGAGAAAAAAAAAGGGGGGGGGGGGGGTGGGGAGGAAAAAGGGGGAAAAGTTGAGAGAGAGAGAGAGAGAGAGAGAGAGAGAGAGAGAGAGAGAGAGAGAGAGAGAGAGAGATAGATAGAGAGATAGAGAGAGAGAGAGAGAGAGAGAGAGAGAGAGAGAGAGAGAGAGAGAGAGAGAGAGAGAGAGAGAGAGAAAGCTAACTAGCCACACCTGAACGAAGCGATTGAGGGTTTTAGATTTAATGGCAATGGCTAATGGCGTCTGCTCAGCCCACAGATTACACAGCTCCTGTGGCTCAGCACATCTGTTACTATTTATAAATCTATTACTATACTATTATAGGTATTCTGGGGTTATGAAAACAGTAAAATGAAGACAAGACAGGGAACCTCTGACATGAAAAAAGAAGATGGCACCTGGGCATCTGAAGATGAAGACAAGGCAGAGGTGCTAAATCTCTTCTTTGCAAGTGTCTTTACGGTGGAGAACCAGGAAAACTTGCCAGATATTGCAAAAAGAAGTAATATAGATACTACACAATGGCCGATTACTGAAGAGAGAGTAATGAAGAGACTACAAAACCTAAAGCAGAGTAAATCACCTGGACCTGACAAACTTCATCCTTACATTCTAAAAAACTTAGCAGAGCAGCTAGTAGAACCCCTAACCAAGATATTTAACCAGTCAATGAAAGAAGGAAGACTACCAAGGGAGTGGAAAGAAGCTAACGTCACAGCCATATTCAAGAAGGGAGACAGAAAAAATCCAGAAAACTACAGACTAGTGAACCTGACATCTGTCGTCTGCAAGCTCATGGAACAGCTGATTAGAGAATAAATAGTTGATCATATGACCAAGAACAATTTATTCAGCAAAGATCAACATGGTTTCATGGCGGGAAGGTCTACAGTAACAAACCTACTTGAAACAATGAATGACTGGATGAGAGACCTGGAATTAGGCAACAATTTAGATGTCATATACCTAGACTTGAGAAAGGCATTTGACGAAGTTCCACACTGGCGCCTAATCAGGAAATTGGAACAGTATCAAATTAATGATCAGACAGTCAAATGGGTTCGAGATTTCCTCAAAGATAGAAGACAAAAAGTGATAGTGAATGGAACAGCATCAGCGGAGAGACTGGTAACAAGTGGAGTTCTACAAGGAAGTGTACTGGGACCAGTTCTCTTCCTGATTTATATCAACGACTTGCTAGACAATCTATCATCTAAATGTAAAATCTTTGCCGATGATACTAAGCTCTATGGAGTAGCTAATACAGAAGAGGAAAGAAACACCTTACAACAAGATTTGAAAAAGCTTGAAGAATGGTCCGAAATATGGCAGATGGAGTTCAATGTAGATAAATGTGCAGTTCTTCACCTAGGAAAAAACAAGAGAAGCAAACTATATAATGAAAGAAAAACCCCTGCAGAAATCCAATGGGGAAAAAGACCTAGGAGTATTTATTGATAGGAAGCTAAACTTCAAGAAGCAAATTCAAGATGTTCAATCTAAGGCTGGTAAAACACTCGGAAAAGTGAAAAGAAATTTCAAGAATCTGAAAACAAAGCAAATGACTACCATCTACAAGACTATGGTTAGACCAAAGCTGGAATATGCCAACTATGGTATCCGAAGTTTGAGGGAGACAAAGACTGTTTGGAAAGAGTGCAAAGGAGAATAACAAAACTTATCACACACCTGAAAGACAAAACCTACTGTGAGAGATTGAAAGAATTAAATCTCCCGACCTTAGATTACAGGAGAAGAAGAGGAGATATGATCCAAACATATGAAATATTAAAGGGAATAGACAGGGTAGAGGCAGGATTTCTTAAACCAAACAAGAACATTCAGACACGAGGAAACAGCAAGAAACTGGAAAAAGAACGTTTTAAAACAAATGAAAGAAGGAACTTTTTTTCATCTAGAATTGTAAATAACTGGAATAAACTGCAAGAATCCACAGAATCAGCAAAAAATTTGAATAAATTCAAAGCAGAGTTGGAGATAAGCAACATCCTAGGAAACAAGTTCAATTATAAAAATTGGTCCAATCATTAATAGATGAGGAGGAGCGAAGGAGACTACACCAAGTCTAAAAGCTCTATACAGAGGTATCCATGTATCTATTACCGCAACGGGACTGTATAAAAAAAAAAAAAAAGAGATCCGAGTAGGTACCGTCTTTTCACGGGACTGTAAAAATAGCCCCGAGAACCATTTTTACAATGTAAACTGGTGCAACAGATATCAATACAAATAAAACAAAAATAAACACTATACCTACGTAAAGCACTAGGTAACACTGATAGGGATAGTCCAAAAACACGGTATGGCAGCAAAAGTATAATCCAAGTGAATCAACTAAGAAACTCAAATGAATCAAAACGGAAAGGTAGAAATAGAAAATGGTAGGGGGGCTGCTGACACTTCCAAGAAAGGGAACTGTGTATTCAGTCCACCGGAAATGAAAAAGACCAATTATCGTCTATACTTACCTTAATCGATGGTGACGACTTTGATACTGAGCCTCTTATAGGCATCATCAGAAATGCAAAGGCATAAAATTTATAGCAATTCAACGGCTTAATAATATCATTTACAGTGGGGGTTTTTTTTTACTCTTGGAAAATCTTGATTGAGAGTTGTTCGCAACCGGGTGCCTGAAATAGATCTCAATTCTCGAAACCGATTTATTAAACATTGACGAGATTCTTACCGTGGCTGCGAGATAGTCATTGGCCTGGCAAATTTGGCCAAAAATGGCCACACAGAGAATAATGTTTCTAGAATTAATTTAAAATTAATATTTATATCTATTCTTAATTTTTCCTAGATAGTCCTTTAGAATTTTTTGTGATTATCAAAACCAATGAATTTTCCAAGGAGATCAGAGTTTTAGTATTGCTTGCCCAAGTAAGTTCTATTTTGTCACTTTTCACATCGATCACTGGCCTCGAGTACGGCTGTGCTTCGAGGCCTTCCTCATGATGTGGTGGTGGTTGTAGTAGTAGTGGTGGTGGTGGTTGTGGTAGTAGTGGTAATGATGATGATATGGTGGTGGTGGTTGCAGTAGTAGTGGTAGTGATGACGATGTGGTTGTGGTGATTGTAGTAGTAGTGGTAGTG
>NC_088364.1:43508196-43538196 GCF_034508935.2 Berghia stephanieae | reverse complement strand
TTTTTGTTCTTTTTCTCAACTGTCAATCAATGCACAGTTGCAAACGTTTTTATGAACCCCTGAATCAATTTGTCTTAATCAAAAACTATTTTTACATTAATTGTAAAACAATAGGAAAGGATTTCCCTTATAACAGCTATATTAAAATCGATAACTGGTAAGGATCGTAACTCATAGGTGATTTACAGTATTAAAATTATGAATTTTCCGCTTATCCATTTTGAAGGAATTCGTTAAAATGGAAAGTTCGGTAAATTGAAACTTAAACGATATACATTCAGTCATCTGATTATGAAGGAACGAATGGCAATCCTTAACTATCCAAGGGGGCATACGTATCAATTATGCCAAAACACATTTTCAAGACCTTAAACTTGAAAAAGAAACTTCACGAGACCGATAATATATTGCAAAGTCCCGCATGTAGATTAAAAACAATTGGATTTTTTGTGCAGCCTGTCACGTACAAGACCAACCGTTAAAATCTGAGAATTTTTGTTGTTGACACGGAAAGTCCACATTGCCTCTTGAGCCGCGAGGATTTAGAAAGAATTAAGTTGGTAACCCGAATAAACGAAATTCAAATTCCTAGAACTGTCTTCGCCGCCACAGGGATAATGAAAACACAACCCGTAAAAATTGAGTTGAATGATAATATAGTCCGTATGTAACAACGGTACCAAGGCGTATACCAATCCCATTATTGGAAAAGGTGAAAAAGGAATTAGAAAGAATGAGAAGCATGGGGGAAATTGAAGAAATAACAGAACCAACGGAATGGTGTGCACCCATTGTTGTTGTTCCAAAACCTGGAAGTGATCACATTAGACTTTGCGTTGATTTGACTACGTTAAATAAAGCAGTCAGAAGAGAAAGATTTACACTACCTACTGTAGATGACATAGCTCATAAGTTATCAGGAGCACAGTATTTTAGCCGAATCGATTGCGCCTCTGGATTTTGGCAAATACCTTTAGAGGAAACGAACGCAAAACTTACGTTTATTTCACCTTATGGCAGATATTACTTCAAAGTCTTACCATTTGGTATTACCAGCGCAAGTGAGATTTTTCAGAGAAAAATGAAAGAGCTTATAAAAGACTGTGAAGGCTCATATTGTTTTATTGATGACGTCATTATTTTTGGACGCACAGAAGAGGAACATGACAAAATATTGCAGGAAGTTCTTAAAGAAATTGAAAAGTCAGGGCTGAAACTAAATAAAGAAAAATGCGAATTTAAGAGGACAGAAAAGAAAATTTTAGGATTTAAAATAAACAAAGACGGCATGACACCTGATGATGAGAAAATCAGGGCTGTTCAGGAATTAAGTGATCCAAAGAATATATCGGAACTTAAAAGTATCCTGGGAATAATCAATTTCCTAGGAAGGCACTTACCGAACTTATCGACAACCTTGAAACCTTTATATGATTTGCTGAAGAAGACTGCCATATGGTACTGGGGACCTCAACAAGTAGAGGCTCTTAACAAAGTCAAGTCGATAATAACGAATGCACCAGTGCTTGTTTTCTATGAATCTCTAAAACCAACAATTGTCACAGCCGATAGTACCCCATGAGGAGTGGGAGGAGCGCTACTTCAAAAACATGGAGACGAAATACGACCAGTCGCATACTGCTCTCGAACGCGTACTCCTACAGAAAGAGGATATGCGTATATAGAGAAGGAAACGTTAGCCGGTGTATGGGCGTGTGAAAAGTTTTCCAGATTTTTAATAGGTTTGAAGTCATTCACACTTGAGACTGATCACAAACCAATCGTACCACTCATAAATACAAAAGACCTTGACCGGACACCTCTGAGATGCAGTGGCGTAGGGCCTTAAAGACTATTAAGGCTAAGCCACATGTCGTCATTGTCTAATTTGTAAGAATTTAACAATAAAAAGTCACACTTTTAATTTTCTGTTTCCCAAACAACGAAATTCATTGTTGACCTGGTGTTAAAAAACCCTTACAGAGCCTCAAAACTTGAACCAATCACACCGCTTTGAATTTACTACAGCTCGAGTCGTACTCGTGCCACTGACAAATCAGTATAGCGTGTGGCTTTAAAGGTTGAGAAGGCTTCCAGCCATAATCCCACGGTACAATAGGCGATGCATTTCACGCTTGCCGTGTGCTGTGACTGTGGGCATCAAGAGGCATCTTGACGTTGAACTGAGTCATTGTGGCTTTCTCTATTATTTGCAGATTTTTATTCGTGAATTCAAACTATTGGACTATAATTTTTATAAAGTTGTGATTTTTAGTCTTCAGTGCACCCTGTGATGATAACGTTTTATGTATTTAGTTGATTTTAAATTAAATAAATGGATTTTACTCTTCAAGAGGCCGATTTTTATCCCCGATTTCTACGAGCCGCCATACCCCATTCAACACCCTATTGTTATTGTTTTTATCTTTAAATGTTGTCACCAGCACTTGGAATGCCAGCGGCGATTCAATACCACCATACTTTCTTGCTGTCCCTTAACAAATATAATACAACTTACCAGCTGCCCCCACTTGTTATTTTTCGATTATATTATCATGAACTATTATCATCACATGTGTTAAAGAATCAAAACATGACGAGTGAACAGTTTAAGGAAAGGATAGACAAAAATAGAAATGGAAGGAAGACAAGACGGGGAAAAGTGGTGGAAGAAAGAAAAGGAAAAGGATAAAAGTTGTCATGAATGTATTTAATCGTTTCTTCACACCGTCATTCCAACACAAGGCCATTGAACGACGATATTCCTTGCTACCTATACAAATAAACAACTCATCGTCTAACAACAATTATCACAATCATAAATGTCTTAAAGTTGGTTTGATTAACGCAAGGTCCGTTACTAAAAAGGAAGCCTTAATTGAAAATATTATCATTGAGAAGGATTTGGATATTTTTATTATCACGGAAAGTTGGCTTAAAAACAATGACAGTAAACTGATTCCACGAGGATATAGTTTCATAGCACAGCATCGAAAAACCGGTCGAGGAGGAGGGATTTTTGTTATTCATAAAGAATCCGTTAAGCTACAGAAAAACAAGACGCAATCGAATTACAAAACTTTCGAATCTCTAGATATGACATTAACATCAGAAAGGAATGAGAAGTACCATGTTGTTGTAATTTATAGACCTCCTCCATCTACAAGGAATAAACTCACACATAATCAATTCTATGATGAAATCGACACGCTCGCGTTAGAAACTAGCACAACCAGTGGTGAAATTCTTATATTGGGCGATTTTAATGTTCACATGGACGATCTAACGGATACAAAATGTTTGAAGTTAAAGGATATTTTAGATAGTCACAATTTAAGACAATATGTAAAGGACGGAACTCACAAGGCGGGGCACATCTTAGACTTAATAATTTCCAGGAAAGATAACAAAATAATTGATAACGTTGACGTTTTGGATCGCACAATTTCAGATCATAACCTGATTGCTTTAAATCTAAAAATCGAATGCAAAACAACCGTCAAGAAAACGATCACATACCGGAAAACAAAATCACTAAATAAAGAAACATTTCAAGAATCCATCAGGTCTTTGGATTTACTCGCCTCTGTTAAGAGTTGTGATAATGTTCACGATATGGTAAACACATATAATAATTCATTGAAAACTGTGTTCGATGAGCTGTGTCCATCGGTCACGAAAGAAATTATTCTTCGACCAAACACCGAGTGGTATTGCAACGAGTTACAAACACTAAAACATCAACTCAGATCTGCCGAACGGATTTGGCGTCGATCCAAATTAGAAATTCATAATCAAATTTATTTAAGACTAAAACACAAACGGAACAAATTAATTCTATCATGTAAAAAAACATACATTCAAAATAAAATAACAAGTGCCAAACGAAACTCACGTGAACTGTTCGCCACCCTGAACAAACTGATGAAGGATCATCCTTCAAATAATTTCGAGGACCCTATTGCTACCGCAAATAGTTTCTCTCTACACTTTAGAGATAAAATATCAGGTATTCGGAATAATTTGGACAAAGAAGAGACAATGAAAGCACAAATAAATGAAACTAATGCACTTCCAGCCGGAGCAGCATTCGACGAATTTGAACCCGCCACTGAAACAGAAGTACTGTCTGCGCTGAAACAATGCTCCAAAACAACCAGCCCAATAGATCCCATTCCTTCATGGCTTGTTCTTTCTTGTGCTAATATTTTGGTTCCCGTTCTTACTCATATTGTAAATGCTAGTTTGTTTATTGGTGAGGTATCTAATAATCTTAAACATGCTATTGTCACTCCCATATTAAAGAAATCTAGCCTTGACAAAGAAGACCCAAATAATTATCGACCAGTCTCGAATCTCACCCTCATGTCTAAACTAATTGAGAAAATTGTTGCTTTTAGGCTTAACACGTTTTTGAATGAACACAATTTGTTCTCTAAATTTCAGTCTGCTTATCGCCCCTTTCACAGCACTGAAACTGCTCTTATTAAAATCCATAATGATATCATAAATCATTTATGTCGGAAAAATGATGATGTTATTATCATACTACTCGACCTTAGTGCTGCTTTTGACACAATAGACCATACTCTTTTAATTGACAGACTTAAGACACTATACGGATTTGGGGGTACTGTCCTTGACTGGTTTTCTTCTTATCTCTCTGACAGAATTCAATCAGTGACTGTAAATCGACATGACTTCTCTTCTCCTTGTCCCCTATCTTTTGGTGTACCACAGGGTTCAGTTCTGGGACCCTCTTTATTCACCCTCTATATCAGACCATTAGGTGACATCATCTCAAAATATTTTATTAAGTACCATTTTTACGCAGACGACACCCAATTACTGTTTCCCATTAATATCGACAATCATCTCAATGTTATAACGGATATAGAAAATTGTATCTCTAAGATTAGTGACTGGATGTGTTGCAACAAACTCAGGTTAAATGAAAATAAAACAGAGGTGTTGCAAATTACAAGACGGGCCTCGTGGACCTTTCCACGCTTAACCTGAATCTTTCTGATTGTGTAATTCCCATCACTAAAGAACCTGTGAGAAACTTAGGAGTTTTATTCGATACCAAATTAAACATGTCTGCCCATGTCACTAATGTAACTAGATCCTGCAATCTTTACCTTAGATCTATTGGTGCTATTAGAAGGCTTCTTGATATTGATACTACTAAACTTCTTGTGGTCTCTTTGATTCTTACCCGCCTTGATTATTGCAATAGCTTGCTCTATGGTTGTGATAATAATGTCATTAATCGACTCCAAAAGATACAGAACAAAGCAGCTCGATTGGTAACGTTATCTAAAAAGCGCGAGCATATAACACCGATTTTGGAGGACCTACACTGGCTACCTGTAAAGTTTAGGATTGAATTTAAAATACTCACCCATGTTTTCAATTACTTAAACAATTCCGCTCCTGTTTACCTTCAGGAACTTATCCACCTTTATGAACCCAGTCGAAATTTAAGATCTGCTAATTTAAATATCCTAAGGGAACCCCCAAAATCGTTAGTTTTTCATGAGAAATCCTTTGACCACCATGCCCCCCGACTGTGGAACTCCATCAATATTGAAACTAAAAATAGTGAAAATCCACTTATCTTTAGAAAACGGTTAAAAACTGAGCTTTTCTGTAGGGCATATAATTTGGACTCTTAGTATGTATTTTATTATAATATATTATGTTATCATCGAATTTGTGTGGTTTTAACATGCCAGTTCTATATTTGTATATCATACATGATGTGTTGATGTAAAGCGCCAGTGAGCAATTCCAAATTGGAACTAGGCGCTATATAAGTTCATTATATTATATTATTATATTATATTACTCGCAGCCACAAACAATGACCTAATTGTTCCATTAATGGCAACGTGTTGTACCTGTTACCCATCCCTCTTTGAGGCGTGTCAGGCATGTGATATTGAATTCCCCATTGTCCCTTTTAAACATGAGTGTGTAAGGAAATGCCATTGTGTCTTATGGCGCTGTAGGGAAATACCTGTGGATTGAACGACTGAGGACATCCAACCTTATCTTGATTTATTTCTTTTGTCACTCTAAAACGTGAGGGTGTAGTATTGCCGTCGTGTCTTTGAGTCTGATCTTCGACATCCCCAATTTAATCCCTGACGTTATCGGAGCTGCGAATGGCCATTGTCTCCATAGACATGGTTGACTTCGTGACGATCCATCCATCGTACGCGCTTTGTATTTATTTAGGGGTAAACATGTTTAGGGGGAGAAGAACATTAAATTACAACACCCACCCCCATTTCGCCTCAAGTTTTTTCCATGAGTCATGCGAATAGGGATGGTAAAGATAGTGACTTTTAATTTCATCTTCAGTTCTACTGTAAGTCCGTGGTGGAGAAGGACGTTTTGTATTTTCTGTTGTGAAAGTCCATAGTAACGTTCTATCACGGCTTCTAACTCCTGTCTCTGTTGTGAGACAGTATTACCAAACAGAAATTAATGTTGTTTGATTTCTTTTTGAGTAGTGCTCTGTTGGTGAGATTTCAGTGTTATTTGTAATCTATTGAAATATTGTGTTCTGTTGTGATTATCGGCATTTCTGATTTAATTGATTGTTTATGATAATAGTGATACCCGGGTTTCCAATGCTATTTTGCGATGTGTCATTTGTCCGGTTATATACTGAGTTTTATAGTGGTGTTGATATTTTTAAGAATTGATTTTCATTGTTTTCATTTTCTTTCCCAAATCTAGAGATCTAGCCTTTCTTTAACTTTGTGACTTTACCTGACCATCAAGTCACCTTTATGTGACTCATTGTAACCCCAATGAACATTGACTATAACGTATAACCTTTAGTAACAAGAACTGAAACCTATTACTTAATGAACAAAAACAAAGAACTGAAACCTGTTACAAAATAGACATAATAACTTACTGTGACCTATACATGATTTGGAAAACAATCCATTGTTTGATAACTGCATTAGACATTGTCTGGAACCTAATAAATTGGTACTGTGTGTCATTCATCTGGACATTTAGCTCATCAATATCCCACACTTGGAATAACACACAGGCAACTACAGTACAGTACGTAGAATATCATCTTCACACAGACGGAGATAAGTTGGGGACCCTGAAGTCATACAAACTAAATAATCATGTTTTTCTATCATTATTCATATATCATTTAGCTTTATATTCACATCATTCACTTCTATCACCAACTCATCATATCTGTCAATCATTAGTTTCATCAATATTATTTTGACATTTATCCTTTTATCACTGACTATATTATCAATATCACAATTCTACTTAGAAGCGTCATCTTGATAACATTCATTACATCAAAATCATCATCATTATCATCATTCACCATACATTCTTGATTCATTTGTTATATTCATTCATATACATTTCATTTATAATCAGCTCATTACATTAATTAATAAACACTTCATATCATACACACTTAAATCTCGGACTTGTTGTGTTCATAATTTGTGAATCTTTGGTAGTCAGCCTCACCCCCCCCCCCCCCATTTTTTGTTATTTTTTTTTTTATATAAGTGTCGCCGTCAGGGTCCGAACCGTGCACACTCGTGCTCAGACCGTGTGACATAATTTGGTGGAGCTGCCGGGTAGGATATCTGATTGCCATTGTTTTTGCATATTGTGGATTGATAAGTTTTGAGACACACTTACATCTATAGATAGTATGCAGATGACGTCACTCAGGCCTTTGTTATTGTTTTTGCCATCCGCGTTTGTGAGTTGTTCTCACTAAACTGTATTAACCAGACTATAAAAGTTCATGGTTACACAGAGTTTGTGTGTTGGTCCGTTATACTTCCGGATGGCAATGTTGTGAACTCCTTGGCCAAGCGCATACTATCTATACACACCAAGAGTAATCATATAATCGCAGTTATATCTAGCTAGCACTTAGCCACGAACTGTTTTTAAGGACGAACAGTTTTGAACCTAGTTCCTCTTCATTTAGATATATTGTTTCAGTCGATAACACAGGTTACATTAATCTTGTTACACCCCCCCCCCCCCCTGTTTCTATCTATTATATAGATAATCCACTTTAATCGCTCTAAACATCTCTCCTCATTTCACAGTCTCGGTGATTATTCAACCTTATCAAATCAAGCTTCGAAACGATATCACAACCTTGACCTATTTGCTGAAAGAGGTCATCTAGTCGAGGCATGGGTTCTGCGTCGAAAACAGTGATGTTATTAAGTGCGCGGAAATCAACACAATAGCGATTCGTTCCATCTTTCTTTCGAACTACAACGGATGGTGAGCAGTACGGGCTGTCTGAAGGTTCGATGATGCCAGCCTTCAGCATACTTCTAACTTCCTCTTTCAAAGTTTCTTTCATCGCCTGTGGTACTGGATACAGCTTCTTGCGGACAGGCACCGATGATGTGAGTTTGATGTCATAGTTGTACATATGAGTACGACCTGGTATATCAGTAAGCACATCAGTATATTCAAGCAATAGTTTGGATAACTCGTGCCTCTGTCCCTCATCTAGAGCATCACATATGGTGACATCGTCGACGCCCTCAGTTTGGTTTAGTGATGGCAACTCTAGGTGTGCTGGTTCGTCGGTACTTTCGTCTCTCTCATCAACCACTGCCGCGGTGGCGCACATCAACAACCCTACTTGCTCGTTCGCAACCTCTGTACGTTCACGTTCAAAATATCTCTTCTCGCAACCTTTCCGTCTCTTATTTAACTCTCTCTCTTTCAATTTCGATATCTCTTTCCGCCCTTGCCCTCTCTGCCTCAAGTTCTCTCTGTTTTCTGTCGTCTTCATCTTTGATAGTCTTCTCTATCCAGTCTTTCAAATCACTTCCTGAGAGACCCAAAGATGATCCAATCTTAGCTAACTTTTCAATGCTTGTACTCATGTTTGGAACTGGAATGTGGAGAGAGACGGCCGTAAACTAAAATGTTATACAATGAAAAGAGAAAACGTAGACAGCTAACGGCGTCGCTAAAGGGAAGAGCAAAAGAATTAATCTGAAAAAATTAACACAGAGAGCATTGAACCATCAGAAGTCTAACTTACATTTAAATATCACCACTAGATTGAAAACCCTTGGTACTGTTCACATAGGTGCACAGATTGACAGTGGCTATCGCTTATCCTTAGCCAGGCATTATGAACAAGTTACAAAGAACATACAAATTTTAGGTAAAATAATTGAGTGCATCAAATACTCTCTCTCTCTCTCTCTCTCTCTCTCTCTCTCTCTCTCGCTCTCTCTCTCTCTCTCTCTCTCTCTCTCTCTCTCTCTTTCATATCTATAACTAAATGATCCTATGCGACAACCCATCTCAAATCCAGCCCCATGCTCCTAAATGACCAGGCTACGCCGCTGCTGAGATGTCAACGGCTACTGATGAGACATGAGATTTAATCCTATTGCAATCTATAAACCAGGGAAAGACTTACATTTGGTAGACACTCTGTCTAGATAGCCACTCCAGATTGAAGACAAAACGCTGGAAATGGATGTTAATGCGTATGTAAATAGCATTGAAACACACCAGTGGAATGAAGACTTTGATGTCATAAGAAAGAAGACAGAAGAAGAAGGTGAAATGAGCCAACTGAAAGGACTAAACGAACAAGGTTGGCCGAAACACAAACGTAATGTACCTGTAAGCTTGAAGAAGTACTATGAAGAGGCAGCATGAGTATACTTCACGGACTCGTAGTTAAAGATAAGCGCATTGTTATCCCGCAAAGCATGAGAAAGGATGTTCTAAAACAAATACACGAGGGGCACCAGGGAATCAATAAATGCCGTGAACGAGCTAGACAATCAGTGTGGTGGCCCAACATCAACAAGGAAATACTAAGCATGATCGAAAATTGTAAGCAATGTGAAAAAGCAAGACCGACTAACAAGAAGGAGACACTGAAGCCAACACCTCTACCAGATTGAGCTTGGCAAAAAGCAGCTGCAGATTTATTCTACCACAAGAATAAAACATTTATTGTCTTAATCGACTATTATTCACGTTACGTTGAAATTGGATACCTGCCGAACCAGAGTTCCGTCATCACAATTCTTAAGCTGAAAAGTTTCTTTGCACGCCACGGAATTCCTGAAATCCTGATCACAGACAATGGACCGCAGTTTAGCAGCAGAGAGTTTAAGCAATTTTCGAGAGAATGGCGATTCAAGCATCAGACTACTTAGTCACATTACCGGCAGGCTAATGGACAGGCAGAACGTGCTGTACAGATAGAAAAGAAAATATTAAGTCAAAAAGATCCTTTCACTGCATTGCTTGCGTACAGAAACTCAAACACACACGTCGACGCATTTTACTCCATCTATGTTCAGCATGAGAAGAGAATTGAAAACAACAATTCCAGTTTTACCAGAAAACCTGCTACCTCAACACATTAGACCGAACATTGTCCAACAAAATGACGAAATCAGCAAATTCGCATACAAGACACAGTTAGAGCGATGACATGGTGCTAGAGATTTATCCTCATTGCAAACACAGGATCGAGTTTTAATCAAACTGGATGATAGGAAAGGAAGGACAACGCCAGGTCGTATGATAAACGTACAACCAACACCAAGATCGTACACAGTGGACACAGGCACGTCGGTTGTAAGAAGAAATCGTCAGCACATGATGCCAACAAGGCACAATAGGCCCTTAGATACTGCGTCTGGCGACACAATGGTGTGGGATGACAACAGCTGTAATTCCAACCTCGACCCTTCCCACAGAAATGAGGAAGAGCGTGAAGCCAACTGTACTGTAACAGACGTTGGCAACAATGCCAATGATGCTATTACTATTACATCATCTTCATCCCAACCATACGTCACGCGAAGTGGGAGAAGACTAATTAGACCAGCTCGTTACCGACAGTAACAGCAAATGTGTGTTAATGTTAATGTTGTGTTAGATAAAACATGGTCTGTAGGTTTGGTTATCAAACCGATCTGATTAGCAGATTAATTAAGTTTTCTGACTAGCAGACTTAGGGACTCAGGAAAACTGAACAAACTTCATAAATTCGAACATTCGGCATTTGATGGACTGTTTTGATTTGGCATTATATGAAATACATAATATACTGGCTGTCTGGCAGCCTTGGTTATGATCGTTCGTCGCATCACACACACACACACACACACACACACACACACACACACACCATCGAACAGTTGTTGATATGGTGAAGGGTTGACACGCTCCCCCCCCCCCCCCCCCTTGTCATCAGAGTTGGAATACAGCGATATTCACCTTGACATTTCATATTTATGTCGCGCCAAAAGTTGTCGGCCTACATGACGCCCTCGTGGATCTTTACTTTGCAGCTGGTGAGGGGGCTTGAGCCACACGGGAGGGCAAAGGTGTAAATCCCGGTTGACCGTCACGAGACCATCCCGGGTATCGAGCCAACGAGCCACATGAACTGCTCGCCCCGCTGTGTGACTAAATTCGATCCAACCCGGTGCCCGAATAGCAGCCGCTATCCCGGGCGCCACACTACTGCGATATGATGGTTCCAATTCAGCAAAGTCAATGGCGAAGCGGTGTGCCGCCTAGCCAAATAATACCGCGTTCGTGTCGCAAGGGTCGTTGGCACGTTCGAAAAGAAAGCAAGCGTCCCTCCACACCTTCGGTTCGCGGCCTGCCGAACAGAAAATGCGATGTCGGGGATAGCGACCTGACGCATATATTGTTCTTGAACATCAAGAGTCAGAGTATGGCAGCTGCAGTCTCTCCCACTTTGCATATGGAACTTCAGGAAGGCTGACTGGGACGAATTCAGTTCCTATATCGAGCAGGTCTGCCCTGCCATTCCTCCCAAGTCCGAGAATATAACCAGATTTAGCAGGCTACTGCTCAACGTTCTGTTCCACGGGGCAAACGGAAATTCTACACCCCTTGCTGGATAGCAGAGTCGGAAAAGCTGTACAAAGAGTACCAGCAGACCCAGTCCCAGGACGTAGCCGAATGACTACTTCAGTCTCTGGCAGAGGGAAGGAAGCAACGGTGGCAGGAGACCGTGGAAAGTCTCGACTTTACACACTCCAGCCGCCACGCTTGGCGTTTGATAAAGAAATTGGATCCGGACCGGAATTACGCGAAGGCTGCACCGGATTGTGGGGCAGACACAATTGCCAGAACATTAAGAACCGTAGCAAAGGGGTCCCTAATCAAGCTTTTGAGCGCGGTGTCCGCAAGGCGTACTGTACGATTTTGGACTCGCTACCTGCAGAGGAGTCGGACTGGACGGCCCCGTTCAGTCCCCGAGAAGTGGGTGCAGCCATTAGCGATGTAAAGAACGGCAAAGCAGCAGGGATAGATGGTGTATATCCCGATATGGTGACTCATCCGGGCCCCAGGGCACGGACCTGGCTGGCAGAGGCAATGTCCGACGTCCTTGCAAAAGGAAAGCTTCTACAAGTGTGGAAGTATGCGAAGTTATTTGCCATCCTGAAGCCCGGGAAACCGGCGAAGGAGGCCAACAGTTACAGACCCATATCTCTGCTGAGCTGTCTTTACAAATTGTTGGAGCGTGTTCTATTAAACCGATGGGGGCGGTCCTAGACGTTGCCCTGCCACCCGAGGCGGGCTTCATGGAAGGGAGGTGCACCACGGAGCAGGTCATTGCCTTTACAGAGCATATTGAGCATGGGTTCGAGAGAAAACAGCAAGCAGGTGCTGTCTTTATAGATCTATCAGCGGCGCACGATACGGTCTGGTGCGAAGTGTTGATGCTCAAAAATCATAAGATGCAAAAAGACCTTGAAGTTGTTCATTTCGATCTTAGGGGGAAGGCAATTCCACGTCGCGCTGGGAGACGCCACGAGCAAAGTAAGGAAATTGAAGAATTGGGTCCTTCAGGGGTCGGTACTTGCGCCAATGTTGTTTAACGTTTACATTAGCGATATGCCGAACACTTCCTCCCTGAGGCTGGGATACGCGGACGACTGGGCACTCTTTACTCAGAGTAAAGTGTGGACCCGTCTCGAGAGCGTACTCAGTGAGGACGTCACCAGACTCAAATCCTACTCCGACAAGTGGTACCTGAAGATGAACACTTCAAAAACCGTGGCCACTGCATTCCACCTATGCAGTGCTTGGCACACCCGCAAACTGAATGTCCTCGTCGGGGACCAGCCACCCCCATATGAGCCGCATCCAAAATATTTAGGGGTGACGTTGGATCGCAGCCTGACCTATCGGGTGCATCTCGAAGGGGTTGCCCGGAAGATAGAGAAACACAACAGTCCTCTGAGGAAGCTGGCGGGATCGACTTGGGGCGCTAGCCAAGAGCTCCTGAGAACGTCCGCCCTGGCACTATACTATTCCACCGCGGAGTATTGCGCTCCGATGTGGGGTAGAAGCAGAAACGTTGAGAAGGTGGATGTAAAACATTGCAAGTGCGCTTCATAAGTGGGGACTTTCCACCTGTCCAACATGTACCCGCTGTGGACAAGAACCTGAGACGGCAGAGCATCTAGTCGAACGGTGTGTTGTGACTATGCTACCCGGGGGGGGGGGGGGGGGGGGGGGTCGCGACGGTACACGAGTGCGGACCGGACTTTGCTGATTGGGTCGATCGTCATAGCATAGTAGTGTGATAACCATAAGAGGCTGCTGCCTACATGACCGCCCTCATCTCCCATTTGTCACTGGTCGTCATCGCCTCTTGTGTGTGCAGGCAAAGCTATTGCCTTTCATTTGAAAAAATAAATAAACAAGATTGTCGTGTTTTTATTAGGTTGGTAGATAATAATAATATTTAGCAGGTTCCACCCCTAGACACAAGCGGATAGCCCGAACCCGATGATAATGATGCCGACGACAATGGATGATGATGATGACGATGATGATGATGATGATTATCGTGTTTCGGTTAAATAAGGATAATACTTCAGCAGGTTCCACCCCTACCCCCACACGGATAGCCGGGGCCCGAAGATGATGATTGTGGTATTGTTGGCTGTTACGGCTGTGATGATGATGATGATGATGATGATGATGATGATGATGATGATGATGATGATGATGATGACGATGATGATGATGTTGATGATGATGATGATGATGACGCAGATGGTGATTATTTGTTCGGTCGCTCAGTGTTACGGTGTCTCTTGTCACAAAAGTCAAGCGATGTTGAGCCGTGTCAATGGCCGGATGAGTGACAGTGATTGTTGAAAATTGTGATCCAGACGTTAAGTCCGTGTGTAAGGCACTTGACTCAGGTGTGAATGTATTCCTATCTATAAACAATGACGGATATTGTAAAGAGCTTTAATACAAAAAGACTCTAAACAGGCGACCGGTACCTACTGTACGAAATGGATGTATGGTCGATATGGCCTGCTGGGGGAATATTAAATGAAATATTATAAAGTTCATTGAGCATGGTAAATCCTTGGAAATGCGCTTTGAAGTAATACACCTGCTAGACCACTCCGATTCCAATATAAACGACTGATTAATATTCCCCTATATAAACTATAGTTAGCTGAAAAGTTTTCTTTGTCGGGACCCCAAAAGTATGGAACAAATTAGCCAAAGAAATCAAAGACGCCCCCGAGCTTAGTAATTTTAGGAATCTTTTGGAACCATTCCTTTACAGATAAGATTGCAATAGTATTCATGTTTTGTTACCCAATTTCTTTTAGGAGCACTTTGTTAATTCTGCAAGCTGTTTAGATTGATTATTACATTAAAATGTGTTGATATTTAATTTATTCATTGTTATTAGGGTGATGGTGGTGGTAGTGATGCTGATCCTGCTGATATGATGGTGATAATAAATAATTTAAAGAAAAATTAAATATATATAATATATATATATATATATATATATATATATATATAATAATATATATATATATATATATATATATATATATAATTCCCTTTATTCATCTCATAGGGGAGATTTGTCTCTAGGGTCTATTGTAAGGGAAGACTGGAATAACCCATAAGTCAGTCGCAGTGCAGCGCCGCAAATTGAGCGAGGGCGAGGTGACTTGCTCAAGGCCACTCAGCGGCGGGTGATCGAACTCGGTACCTTTCGGGTGCGAACCAAAGACCGTACCGCTGAGCCACGCTGCCCCTGATGATGATGATGATGATGATGATGATGATGATGATGATGATGATGATGATGATGATGATGATGGTGATGATGATGATGATGATGATGATGATGATGATGATGATGATGATGATGACGATGGGAACTAACAAAGAATACACAGGCATCTAACATTGCAACATTCCATATTCAAAGCTAACGTTTTACTACTGTAGTGTTCATTGCGGTGCGCATGTAATCTGTGTTTCTTTTTAAGTCACATTTGGCCATGCTTAGGTTATTTAGATAAGTCATTCTTTGTCTTCCTCTAGCTCTCTTTCCTTCGATCATCCCAGCTGTTACCAACTTTTCTATTCCGTCTCTTCTCCACACATGTCCCAGAAACCGTAACTGCCTCTTTCTGGTGTTATCAATCAGCATTCTTCTCTTTCTCACCTTCTCCAACACTCCCTCGTTCGTACACCTGTCTGTCCATGATACCCTCAACATTCTTCTATACACCCACATCTCAAATGCCTCTACGTCCACGTTTCACAACCGTATATAAGGGTACTTATAACATATGTTTCTACTACTTTCATTCTCGTCTTCAAGTTTAGGCTGTTGTTTGACACAACTGGTCGCATTTTATGGAACACGTTTTTTGCTATTGCTATTCTTTGTTTTATATCCTCTATGTCACGTGCGTCATGGGTGATGATAGTGCCTAAATATTTAAATTTCTTTACTTGTTTGATGGTCTCTCCTTTGCTTGACAAGTGGAAGGTCGTGTTGTTGTCATTCTTTGAGGCATTCGGTTTTCTTAACATTTAGTTTCAGGCCCATCTCTTCACTTTTGCACACCACTATATCTAAATTTTCTGCACGTGTTCTGGAGAGTAGGCCATCAGAGTACCATCGTCTGCGTATCTTATGCTATTCATATTCCGCCCTCCAACGACGACTCCTTTCATATCTTCAATTTCTTTGAATATTATTTCACTATATATGTTAAAAAGGTCCGGTGATAAGACGCAACCTTTTCTTACTCCCTCCTCGATGTTAAAGAAGTCCGATGTTTCATTATCCAGTTTGACACACGTTGTTTGATTCCAATATAAGTTTTTCACAAGTCGAAGGTCTTTACTGTCTATGCCGATCTTTTCTAAGGTTTTGAATAGTGTTTTGTGTTGTACTGAATCAAAAGCTTTGGAATAATCAATGAGGCATAGATAGAGTGATTTTTGTTTTTCGATTGACCGTTGCATTAATTTTTTCAATGTAAATATTGCATTTATCGTACCCTTTTCTTTAACAAAACCAAACTGCTCGTAACTTATCTCTGGAGAGATCTTACTCCTCATTCTTTTCATAAGTATTCTTAACATAATTTATTTCTATATAGGACGAATTTTATTTCATATTCAGAGGATTTCTTATGACTTTGTGCTGCTTTTGACGAAATTTCGTGAATTTTAAACAATCAATTTAGCAATATTTTAAAGTTTTGTAAATTTTTGCAAGGATTTTATCATATATTGAGACCATTTTTGTTTACGTTTTACGATTTTAAGAAGAAAAATCAACAACAGTGAGCTGTTTTAATCTTATTACAACGGTCGACGATGAACATTGAAAATGACAACACCTAATTATTGTTATAACTATTCACCCCGACACCTACGTACAATACGACACACAATTAATAATACACCGAATTTAGAAATAGTGAGCATTTTGAGATCTTTGGAATTATTCAAGGCATACAGAAAAATAACAAAAAGAAGAAATAAAGGTGGAAGGAAACAAAAACAAAAACCAGGAGAAGCCAAAGAAAACATCAAAAACAACTCAGTCATATTAAAATGCAATATCTTAAATTCTACTTATAACATTGACGAAAAGGCAACGGAAAACCACCGTCACTAACAACCTTTCCCAGGACATCAGCTGTCCCGAACACGTTGAACGCGTGATACACCTACACGAATTTCCCTGCCACCCAGACACACTAACATCTGACAAGGAGTGAGGGCTGTGAAGAACACAGCATTTCTCAAATCAGTGTGCAAACGTTGGCGATTGGTATCGGATGTCAAACTGTGATCGATTGAAATGATTCGAAACACTCGTTTCCCCTCCGCTCGTTCGTGTCGGCTCGTCTCAAGCTAGTCTCTGCTCGATTACCCCGCTCGGTCTTCAGGCATTTTGATCGGACGATTCATCGTGGCTTGGCGCTCGAACGTCGATCGGGTAAAAGCCATCAAATAACTTTTTCTGAAATAGTGACGTCATTCGTACGTGTTTCCGTATTTATGGAAAGTCAACCAAAGTGTTGAGGGTTTATGGAATGGAACTGTGTTTTCCATCCACAAGTGTACAGAATACACAGCTGTGTTTTCCGTCCACCAATGGAGTACTGTATTCAGTACACCGCCGGAAGAGGCTATAACTTATAGTAGCTTATAGGGGCTAAACTGTTTGACCGAGCGCGAGAAGGTGAGCTCCTTTCTAGGCATAATATTTTATTTCTTTCTTTTTTTTTTTTTAACAAAACAAAAACCAACAAAAAAAAATAAAAATAAATAAATAAATAAATAGATAATAAATAAATAATATATATATTAATATAATATATATATATATATATATATATATTATATATATTATATATATATATATATATATATACAAATATATATATATATATAATATATATATATATATATATATATATATTATATATATTTATTTATCTATTTATTTATTTATTTTTTTTTTTTTTTGTTGTTGGTTTTTGTTTTGTTAAAAAAAAAAAAGAAAGAAATAAAATATTATGCCTAGAAAGGAGCTCACCTTCTCGCGCTCGGTCAAACAGTTTAGCCCCTATAAGCTACTATAAGTTATAGCCTCTTCCGGCGGTGTACTGAATACAGTACATATAGATAGATAGATAGATAGATAGATAGATAGATAGATAGATAGATAGATAGATAGATAGATAGATAGATAGATAGATAGATAGGTAGAGATAGAGAGAGAGAGAGAGAGAGAGAGAGAGAGAGAGAGAGAGAAGAGAGAGAGAGAAGAGAAAGAGAGAGAGAGAGAGAGAGAGAGAGAGAGAGAGAGATGGGGTGGGGTGGGAGAGATTAGATATAGATATAGAGAGAGATAAAGGGAGAGAGAGAGAGAGAGAGAGAGAGAGAGAGAGAGAGAGAGAGAGAGAGAGAGAGAGAGAGAGAGAGAGAGAGAGAGAGAGAGAGGGGAGGGTTGAGGACTGCTTTGTAGCTACTAGTACTCGCACGATTTTTTTTTTTAAATGCTCCTATCTATAAGGTCACGGGCTTGGGACACTTTTGGTTCAGGCAAAATCGGCTTTAGCGGCAAGGAAATTGATGGGATATACATTATTTTAAGGACTTTATTGTTTTTAAAGGTTTGATGGCGCTTATAAAACATTGAGGTCATTTTAGGGCTAGTAGAAAGGAAGAAAATGGGATATTAGTAAAAAATATATTCTAGTTTTACAAGATATATTAGCACACGAGAAAGAAAATGAGGCAAAGGGAAATGGTTCAAAAAGGGAACAGATGTAGATTCCAATAGCGGACGATATATGTGTACTTAGTTTGAAGCCACCCAAAAGTCTCATCCAGACACAAGCACAGGATAAACTAAAACAGATAGACTCAATGCTTACAAATCATTATATAACAACAACAAAATACAACACTACATCACACAGAGGTGACTTACAAGGGGAAAAAATATTATCTTCAACAACTAACTATACATGTGACTTCTTCCCTCTCAACCAAAGTCTCCGGCCAGGGCCAGGACAGAACCAAGTAATTTTATTCCAAGACGAGAGCAAGTTGGAAAACATATAAGTATAAGGGAACGGGATGGGAGAAACAGCAAGTGAACTCCCTGTCCATGATTGGGGGGGGGGGGGGGATAATTACCCCCTGGAGACAAGTTCGCTATTTAAAAGGCCTACGTAGGTAGCATAGTCTGAAACAATTTGGCTGACATAGCACACACGCAAATGGTTGCAAATAAAAATTATTATGAAACCTAACATATCTATAGAACAATAAATGCACCGTTTCCTTCAATATCCCAGGCCCAGGCTAAACCATTGAAGAACATGAAATATAGAGGTGACAGTAAATGACATGGAATCCAAATGGTAGAGTATAGAGGGATAAAGAAATGGCTCAGTCAGGATGTTAACCCATGAAGAGTCCACCAAAAGGGGGTGTGATTATGACGAGTTGCGGTTCAGTTTAATGAAAAAGAAAAAGGTACATGAAACACAAAGGACAATTCTAAATATGTCCCAACAGCAGTCTACCCAATGTATGACCATTAAGTACCACGCTCAAACAGACATTGAGACGGGGTTTCTCGCCTAAAGGGAGATAAGTACTAGATGGTTGTTCATACTCATATAATTAAGACTCTCAGAGTCAGGGAGATGATTTACAAAAAAAAATTAAAAAAAAAAGTAAAATAATCACTTCCCACAAAAAAGCCAAGTGCTGGGCAAAGCCATTTAACTTTTAACTATCGCCCTCCCCCGATGTTATGATTCCAGGCAGGGGGAGTCAAATGGTATAAATCCTGTTCCAGAACAAGAACATGGAAAGAATATGATAAAGGGCGACGGGGAAGACTGCAAGGTAAAGGACCAATCAACAAATAGCCCAAGACAGCCAACTTTCTCCTACCCTAAGGGGAATTCCACCCGCACAACTCTAGGACGAGGACAAAATCTCACAGCAATACGTAATGGAATTAATTACCCCTCCCCCCATCATTAGTATTAGAAGACATTACTGTTATATTTCTGGAATACAATTTCAAGTGGCTGTTCATGAATTCGAGAGCAGAACACAAGTGACATAAAATGAGAGCAACAATTAAGGAAAAGATTAAACAAATAAGTTGTATGTAGTTTGGTTTCATTCCATATTTATTAAATGATCTTATTTCAAAAGGCAAGACAAAACGTAGTGAAAAGTGCATGGTAGTAGTAGTAGTAGTAGTAGTAATAATAATAATAATAATAATAATAATAATAATAATAATAATAATAATAATAATAATAATAATACATAATAATAACAATAATAATAATAATAATAATAATAATAATAATAATAATAATAATAATAATAATAATAATAATAATAATAATAATAATAATAATAATAATAATAATAATAATAATAATAATAATAATAATAATAATAATAATAATAATAATAATTCTTATATATGGATCTGTAATGGTGTGGGCGGGGAGTGATGATTGGTGGCAGAAGAAAAAAAAAGTTAATACGAATCAACCAATGACTCAGCTCAGCGATATTCTTGAACTATCGCGCGTGTTTTTCTTCTTTTTCTCAGCTGCCCCCCAATGCATAATTGCAAAAAATTGTATGAACCTCTGAATCAATTTGTCTTAATAAAAAAAATATTTTTTCATGAATTTTAAAACAATAGGAAAGGATTTCGTTTTTTACAGCTATGTTAGAATCGATAACAGGTGAGGATTGGAACTCATAGAAGATTTACATTACCAAAATTATCATTTTCCGCATACCCATTTTGAAGGGATTCGTTTAACTGGAGAGCGGTTAATTGAAGTTTAAACGATATGCGAGCAGTATTTGAATATGAAGCAACGAATGGCAATTATTAACTATCAGACATCTACATTTTATAACTATCAATACAAATTACTGGTGAATACAAACGAAAATGAACAGAACGCGCTTCCAATATAATTTTGATTGCAAAAGTTTGAGAAATAACTTGTGTTTATGCCAAAGAGGTTTACATAAATTTATGTAGACTGCTCAAAAGTAAAAATTCATCAATTATGAGACAGTGTCTCAACAAATATGTGTTCAACAATAACAACAACAACAACTACAACAATAACAACAACAACAACCAAGAAATGTTGGACACATTAATGAGCACAGTCTTATGACGAGGATGATGAAAAGGAGAAATGAAACGACTACAGAAAGATTTCGAGCATCACTCTATCCAGTGAAATGTAATTTTTCTCTAGTTTGCGAAGGTTGAGGCATGCCTTTTCTCAGTCTACTCTTTATCATTTATTGCCTCGTCGGTGAGAGTAAATTTGGTGTTCCTCCTCCAGCGGCGTGGCATGCTTACAGTATAAAGTGGTGCCAGACGAAAATGACTTACACATGCTCCATGTGTAAATATAAAAGAAAGAAAAAAATACTTACATACTTGTAAAGTAAATTTGCATGGTGATGTTTCTATTCCTGCAAATCTTTTCAATAGTTTGTTTATATAAATCACGAACGAATATATTGATTGGAGTTTGGACACTGAGGGAAATGGCTAAAGGGACACATGCAGACATTGAATGTCAATCGAACAAAGTGTAATTTCAAAACTTACAAAGCGTAAGAATGTAAACATCCCATGGCCTATTAAAAGAGTACTGTAGTTACGTCATGAAACAGCCCCATTCCACTTCGGAAATCAAACATGACACCATACAAGATCTCTCTCCTCTCTCTCTCTCTCTCTCTCTCTCTCTCTCTCTCTCTCTCTCTCTCTCTCTCTATCTCTATCTATCTATCTATCTATCTATCTATCTATCTACCTATCTGTGTGTGTGTGTGTGTGTGTGTGTGTGTGTGTGTGAGATGAACGCGCACGCACACACACACAAAGTCAAACACGCATATTCACGCGAAGATCATGCATTTAGCATATAGCATCACTATCAAGAAATGTTTGACTTAACACGTTCACATTCCTTCATATCAATTTTTGCAGCAATAATAATAATAATGATGATGATGATGATGATGATGATGATGATAATTATGATAATAATAATAATAATAATAATAATAATAATAAATAATAATAATAATAATAATAATAATAATAATAATAATAATAATAATAATAATAATAAATTAATATATACAATAATCACGACACAGAGAGAGAAACAAATGAACTTGTTAATAATCGTGATTTCGATAATAATAAAGATGGTCGAAGTTACCATACTATGACCGGGACGTAAATGACCAACATTAGCTATTTTTCCCCAGTCCAACAGAGTTGGAGCAAAAATTTCTCGGCACCTGAGGCGGGTTTTTTCTCGTATGTGAAGATGGTAAAAATTCGAGCCAGGTATTCAATGTGGCAACATTATAGTACATTATAGTAATAGCCTTTAATGGTGCCAGCAACAATCCGCTCCTTGCAATCGTTTGAGTGGGGAGTGGGGAAATCCAGTCACTCGCTCAGCCATGGTACACAGTCGCTGACAGTCATCAACGGACTGTGTGAATCGGGAGAAAAGCGTGGATAGAAGGCGTTGTGACAGAAAGGGAGTCTGTTTCGCACTGTTGATAAAAGGCGATATATACCATTTCTCAGTTTTATATATTTTAAAAAATGCTGTTATCCATTTTTAAAACATGGATGTGGTGCCAGGCACCATTTGAACCAATAGAGCCACGCCCCTGTCTCCTCTCAATCTTTCCCTCTACTTAGGCCTGATGACCTTGATTGGATTGCGCTCACAGTGATATAGGGGAAGTCGCGCAACCTCGTGTCAGAACTCCCTGATTAAACAATCTGCTTTCAAAGCTGTTTCTGGCTCATTTCTTTTTTTTTTTTACAAAGGAGTATAGAATATGTAGTATTGTCTGATTGAAACCATGAAATAATGTCAGCTTTTATGTTTGCCAAAGTTGAGCCTTAAAGTGGCCATGGGCCAACGAATGGTAGCGTGATCCAATACAATACAGCTGGGTGCTTCAATGGAGGGCTGCAAACGATATTTAGTCAGTCTTAAAACGCCTTTGCATTGACCCCAGAATAATATTCCAGATGATGCAGAGAAGAAAAAATGGCACGGCATCCTTTTAAATATCCAGTATCATCACCACCTGCACGAATAATAATGATTCTCCGTCCAGAACCCATGGTCCTTTTTCTGCTTGAATAATCAGACGTCCAAATCTTTTTTCGGATGTATATTTACGCTCACCCATACATCTTTGGATGATATCCATATCAAAGTTATCTATGATCCTTTTCCTGCCACGTCGTTCTACACTGGTGATGTCGTATTTCGATAACGATCTTTTCATGGTTGGTTGTGAAATTCCAAAAACATTGCCGCCCTCTTTAATGACTTATCGATAGATACAAGAAGACTTCTTTTCGCAGCTTTACGAGAGTGGAACCGATAGAGATTCCGTACCGTATCGTGTTGTTTAAGAGCCTAATATGTTTTTAAAACCTTTAAAGGCAAAGATTTGTCAAAGTTATATTAGTAGTTATATTAAAGTTATATTAATAGTGTTTGTTAATTTGACAATATTGAGTATACAATCACTATTTCAAATTATTTAAAGCAAGAGATTTCATATCAGTCTTTGGTAATTGCGACATGATATAGATAAAATACCATAAATAATAAATTCAAAATTTAATACAAATTACATAAGTGGTATGTTTATAAAACTTAAAGCAAAGCGTTATTATTTGGAAAGAAGTATGACGTGAACTCATAATCACTACTACGTCAGCACAAGATTTTTGGGAATATATATACGATGAATTCATTCATACTTTGTGGTTCGTAACTTGTTTTCATTTTTTTACAGTGTAAAATCTTTAATTTTATGTCAGCTGTTTTAAGGTAGTTTTTTATAGGTCTTAAAGAAGAAAACTTTTTTAATATGGCATCAATACGGTCCCAAATCTAGATTCAGTTAAGACAAATTGAGTCAGAGGTTGACACACATTCTTACAACGTTTGATAGAGGGACAGCTGAGAAAAACCAGAAAACACGCGCCATTAATAAAAAATCTGACTATAATTAGATATTGTAGCATCTACTTTACTGGAAACAACAAACAATGAAAGCAATGTGTATTGAATTTTATAAATTTAATGAGTTCTCTCGTGTTTACGTTTTGTCTGATCTGACGTGTAGAGTAGTCTTGCAGTCAGCAGTATGTGGTAAGTCTTCGTAGTTCGTAGGAAACGGAGATCGCCACACATGCCCCCCCCCCCCCCCCCCCCCAAAACACGGACTAGTCATCTTCGTAATACCGAGGTCGTTTAATGGTACGTCCTGAGCGAGATAGCTTCTTAGTAGGCACTACGTTAGTATCATCAGAAGCAGTACGGGAGTTTTGTATGTTTCTGTTCGATAACTTTCTGTTCGTATTCGGTGGGCGTCCACGACGAGGTGGGGTGGCAAGGGAAACTGGTTGCGTAGAATCGACAAATGCAGCTTTAAGTCGGTCGATCGAAATCCGTTCTGCTTTGCCACCAACATCGATCAGGAATTGTTTATCTCCAGGGGTTATGACAACATAGGACCTGTATACGGCTTCTGAAGGGGTCCTCGGTGGGTGTCAACACGGATGTAAACATATTTTGCTGACATCAAGTTCTTGGGTAAATTTATTTGATGATAGCCGTGCTGATGTGTTGGCCGTGGTGAATGAAGGGACACGTTTTGCCGAAAGGTTGCCAAAAAGTCTTAAGCGTGGAAGTCTGAAGGATGGTCAGGTATAAACTCTCCAGGGATTGTTAAAGGTTCTACGTATACTAATTCAGCTGAAGAATGACCGATATCATCCTTAGGTGCAGTTCTTAAACCAAGCAGAACCCAAGGTAGCTCATCCACCCAATTTGGAGTTATTAGACGAGCTTTGAGGGATGATTTCAAGGACCGATGAAACCGTTCAATCATGCCGTTGGACTGAGGGTGATACGCAGTTGTGTGATGAATCTGCACACCAAGTTGACTGGCCATCTGTTTCCATAGCGTGGATGTAAATTGTGAGCCCCTGTCAGAAGTTATATCAACAGGAATACCAAACCGCGAGATCCAATTGGAGATCAGGGCTTTTGCACATTCTTCTGTTGTTGTGGTTTGTAACGGTATTGCCTCAGGCCATCGGGTGTTCCTGTCAATTACAGTAAGGAGATGGGTGAACCCCCTTGACTGAGGTAATGGTCCAACGAGGTCAATGTTTATATGTGAGAATCGCTTTCCTGGGACATGGAATGTTTCTAACGGTGCTCGTATATGTTTTTGAATTTTCGAAGATTGGCAGTTGTGACATTGCTTAACCCATGCTGACACTTCTTTCTTAAGACCATGCCAGATAAATTTCTTGCTGATAAGTCTGACTGTGGCCTTAACTCCAGGATGACTCATATTGTGAATAATTTCGAAAACCGGTCTTCTGAAGTCGGTAGGAACGATAGGTCTTGGGTAGCCGGTTGAGATGTCACAAATTAACTCTGGACCCGAGTCAACGGATGTTTTGACGATTTTGAGGCTTGTTAATGCAGTTTTGTAAGCCTGTATGTCAATGCTATTTTCTTGGGATCCCGCCATAGCTTGATAGTCGATGCCAATTGAGACTGAGTTTGTAACTGCTATTGAGAGACAATCTGCGACAGTGTTGTTTTTTCCAGAAATGTGTCGGATGTCAGTTGTGAACTCGGATATGGCAGATAAGTGCCTTTGTTGACGAGCTGACCATGGTTCAGTTGATTTGGACATGGCATGGATTAATGGTTTATGGTCAGTAAAAATAGAGAATTGTCTCCCTTCAATGATGAAACGGAAATGACGGATGGCTAAGTGAATGCCAAGCAACTCCCTATCAAAGGTACTGTATTTCTGTTCAGGTTTACGTAACTGCCTGCTGAAAAATGCCAATGGTTAATTACCTTGATGATTAAGTTGTTCAAGGAGAGCGCCCACAGCTTGGTCGGAGGCGTCAGACGTTAAAGCGAGGGGTGAGTTCAAGCAAGGATGGGCTAACATTGTAGCGTTACTTAGTGCATTTTTATGTTGCACGCCATGTTTCACAGTTGCCGTTGAAAATGTTGGTTGAAGTAGTTCTGGATAGTTATTCAATAATTTTCTGAATGTATTGCAATTCGGCTCGAGTGGTGAGAGTTCGGCGTTTGCGCAAACTGAACTTACTGAACAAGGTACGTGCGAAAACGTTTCAGCGTCGATAAGGCGTCGACCACGAATATCCACAAGCAGATTATGATGACGTAGAAAATCTGCTCCAAGTAGGGGACGCTTGACATCAGCTTTGATAAGTCGTGCATTGAATGAACGCGATCCAATACGTATGTTAGTTTCAAAGCATCCGTATGTTTATATTGTAGAACCATTAGCAGCTTGTAATGCGAGATCAGAGGAACCCAAGCTTTTGTCTGATGCAGAGGCGGGTGTGACAGATACTTGAGCCCCAGTATCTACTAAAAAACGTCGGTTTGAATTTTCATCGACGACGATGAGTTGGAGGTTTTTTGATGTGGGCGCGTTGGCAGCAGCTGCAGCTTCTTATGGTTCACACTATTATGTTATGACGATCGACCCAATCAGCAAAGTCCGGTCCGCATTCGTGTACCGTCGCGAACCCGCCCGGTAGCATCGTCACAACACACCTTTCGACTAGATGCTCTGCCGTTTCGGGTTCTTGCCCACAGCGTGGACATAAAGGACAGGAAGTTAGACCCCACTGATGTAACGCACCGGCCGTTAGGCAGCTCCTCGACCGAAGCCGATTCGCAGCTACCCAGTGTCTCCTCTTACTGGTATCAAAGCCTGGCAACTTCTCACCAAGCTTCTCGTGGATCTTTACCTTGCAGTTGGTGAGGGGGCTTGAGGCACACGGGAGGGCAAAGGTGTAAATCCCGGTCGACCGTCACGAGACCATCCCGGGTATCGAGCCAACGAGCCACATGAGCTGCTCGCCCCGGTGTGTGACTAAATTTGATCCAAACCCGGTGCCCGAATAGCAGCCCTATCCCGGGCGCCACACTATTGTCCTTATGGCGCGTTGGCTGAGTAAGAATCCGGGTCGACAGCAGAATTTACTGTTGACCCGGCTTGGCGTTTCCCTGGTTCTTCTTGTTTTTCTTGAATGAATTGAAGAGTTTGCATGTTTGTGCACATCGACGGGCATTTGAACCAAACCGTTGATGGTACCAGCAGAGGGAATCTATTTCACTGGTCATGGTTGGTGTGTCAACTTCACAAGTAGTATGAGAAATTGAAAAGGAGTTAGAGTTTGAGTGAGCAGCGTAGAAAAAATTGTCAGCTTCTCTGGCAAGTGCCCTGTAATCATTCAGGTTGGACGAGTTTGCTAATGGAAGTCTGATGTTTGCTGGAAGTTGTCTTAAGAATAAGTGTCTGAAGAGCAGACAGGGCTTGTGTTTGCCGAGGAGCACTAACATCCTGTCCATTAACTCAGATGGCTTTAAGTCGCCCAAACCATTCATGTTGAGTAGAGATTCCGCTCTCTCTGTTTCCGAAAGGCCGAACGCAGACAGCAGGAAGTTTTTCAGTATTTCATATTTACCTTCCTTGGGTGGTGATGATAGAATGGCAAGGGCTCTAGTTGCTGTGTCTGAGTCTAAGGCAGCCACTACATAGTAGTACTTTGTTTCATCGCTTGCTATATCACGTAAGGCAAATTGTGTCTCGCTTTGTGCAAACCACGCTGAAGGACAAGTGGTCCAGAATGTGGGCAATTTCAATGCTACGGCGTCGATAGACATGTTTATTATTATGTTCTTGTGAAGAGTTGAACTGGTAAATAGTAATGATAATAATATATACCTATCTCTTAAATTGTTTTAAGTCGGGGTCACCAATGTAGCATCTACTTTACTGGAAACAACAAACAATGAAAGCAATGTGTAGTGAATTTTATAAATTTAATGAGTTCTCTCGTGTTTACGTTTTGTCTGATCTGACGTGTAGAGTAGTCTTGCAGTCAGCAGTATGTGGTAAGTCTTCGTAGTTCGTAGGAAACGGAGATCGCCACAATATATTATATTGTCCCGTCTATTCGGAATCAGAATAATCAAGTGGTGATATTTCAGTATAACGGCTCAGGGCATAGAGGTCGACAAACAAAGTAAAGAAGATTACTCATCTTTAAATTATGTGAGATTGAATTAGAACAATTTCACCAAGTATAAAGTCGTGATTGTCCCAACAAACCTCGACTGAACCTGGAATGATAAGTAAGAGAAACACAAGTCATTTGAAATTCATGTCTATTTACCCTAATTACAGGTGAACGAATTAAACTACATGTCTTTTTCAGGAAAACGTCGCTCGTATCCAAAGTCTTCACTGTGTCCTAAATTAAAATAATACACTTCAAAGTAAAGTGAGTAAACTTAAATAAATAAAGAATATTAAAAGTCGTTCAAACTTCTCGAGTCACCCGGAATGGTGTCAACGTGTTTAAGTTGAATTTTTTTTTTTGCCAAGTATCAAAAAAAGAAAGAAAGAAAATATTTTGTCTAGAAACTAGAAAGGAGCTCGGACCCCTAACTCACCCCACCCAGGTTACAGTTACGCTGTGTTAAAACAGCCGGCCACCTCATCTTCTCGCGCTCGGTCAAACAGTTTATCATTTATAGGCTAGAAAGGCAATTTTTCACTGTAACAAGTGAAACAATTGCGCAGCATTTTCACTTGTTCCAGTG
The DNA here is from genome assembly GCF_034508935.2 of Berghia stephanieae. Lineage (NCBI taxonomy): Eukaryota > Metazoa > Mollusca > Gastropoda > Nudibranchia > Aeolidiidae > Berghia > Berghia stephanieae. The sequence goes on along the minus strand of NC_088364.1, from coordinate 43,509,511 downwards.
AAAAAAAAATGCCTTCCAAAAATATGTTAAAAAGACCGGATCAAGCCTCATACGTCACATCTCGTCTTAATGAACGAGATCTCGGTAGTACCGATGCTGCATATCATTTAAGAGCCTTCACATTCCGTGTACGTTATGTACGTCATAAAGGCGGTGTATGCTGTGTAACCTCAAAGAACACGGTTGACCGAAAGTGATGAGTGGTTGTGTAACACTAAAAGCCTTGTGGCCTGGCCCACGAGGTCCTGTATGTAATGGTTGCGTCATTGTCTCAACGCTCATGAATTAATTAGTAAGGCTGGACTTGCAATCAAAAAACGAAATTTGGTTTTAAACTCTTTTGAATCAAACGAATACATCAGCGTCTCATGTTAAGTTATGTAGATACTTGAATTGAAGAAATAAACAATGGATGCCCGATTATTTTGTTAATTTCTATAAGGTTTATTTAACTGAAATTCTGATCGTCTGTCTCTGTGGACAGGTGAGGGGAAGAATGAAAAAAGAGAAAGGAAACAGGAAATAGCAGTACAGCAGTTATAGGATATTAGTACTGCAGTTATAAAACATGCAGAATTATGATTTCACATTTATCATCAACTAATATATACATGATGAGATTATACTCAACACCCTCCCATAATCTCAACATCCTGAGAGTGTATAATTCAATAAGAATAAGACATAACTTTCGGGTGGTTCGATCTTGCTAATAAGGAGTCTATCTATAATAGATCAAAAATTATCAATGTAAATTTGCCTTTTATCATTATTATTTGTACCAAGCATACGATAAGAGTGGTCATGTTTGTTAAAATATAATTCTAAATCTAAATACAAAGTGACATTTTTCTCAACTAAAGGTATAGGATGATGTGTTTACACCAAGACACTTTTCATGAATCATAATTCGAAGTAGAAAATAATATTTAAAGTAGTTAAAGAACGTTTGATTAGTAAAGAAAGGAAAAGGAAATACTGACATTGAAATATGTAATTTAATATCATTCTTATAATATTAATAGTAATCATTAAATGAATAAATTACAAGACACAAGACAATAAAGAAAAAGTTACTAATGGGTTATCTACCCCATTAAAAAGTTTTAATTTAGATACTGGCTTCGTGAAAATATCAGCAACATTTGAGTCTGTAGATATGTGGTTGACAGGCAATCTGTTCTCAGAGATCTCATTCCTAATACAATGATATTTAATATCTATGTGCTTTGATCTCTGGTGTTTTATTGGGTTTTGTGCAACAGCAATAGCACCTTGGTTATCACAGTAAAGGCAGAACATATTTTGGTTTAGG